>NW_018407146.1:788708-841431 GCF_002113885.1 Mizuhopecten yessoensis | reverse complement strand
CGATCAGGCACTGAACCTCAAACTGCCATAACTCAAAGGAAGAGTCGCCTTTACCACGTTCTCCAGAAAATGAAGGAAGCTTGTAGAATCGAGTGTCAAGCGTAGAAGTAGATCCAGGCTCATCAACAATGTTGTCTCGCGCAGAACCACCACCAGCACCTTCCTCCTGATTTAGTCCAGTCTTTGGCAAACCATCAGTCGCAACTAAAAATTCCAACATCATCTTCTGTGCCTTCATCAAATCTTCACCTTGGCTAGCTTTTGTCGACAATTTATGAAACATCTCGGCCATAGCTCTAACTGGGTTATCCTCAGATGACTCCTGAGGTGGAGGAAGGTTCAACTCTTTAGGATCACTCATGATGTTAACAATGTAAGTTACGATGTACCAAAAATGTAACACCCACGTACTAGTAGTATATTATTACAACTTTGGACAAAATTTGTTGGTAATATGAAATAATGCAAAGCGAAAAGCAAAAATATATGCTAAGAATCGAGGACAAGTATAGGCCTAAAGTATATTCAAGCAGAAAACTAAGTACTATGTAATGTAGGTTTACGATTCAAGCACAATACATTATATGATCCCCAAAAATACGCATACAATCAATCACCAGATCAATCACTCGTAATATCAACAGTCTCCGGTACCAAGAATCTTCAAATGGTTAGCAAAATGTCAATTATCAGCAATATAGATGATCATGCAGAGGAAAATACACCAATGTCAACAATATCACACTACCGGATGTAAATTAAATGGGACTCTGTTCCGTTTACTTTAAATATGTTTATTCAGCAATGAACACGGTCTGAAAAGACACACAAAGTAGTGGTAAATTGCACAATGATAATTAGCATGAATTACGTATAGAAACTAATCATAACATACAATCCTCTATCTCCCCCAAGTCCCAAGTACACGTAAGTAATAGGGTCACTCGTATTAGTCCTGGGAACAAAGACTGATGTGAAATATGAGAATTATTAAGAAATGTCCAACTAATTGTCCTTAAATAAACAAAATGAAGCACTGAGTCTCCGTGAAAATTTGCACAACAGATATAACACTAAGGAAATTTTCCAAGTAGAAACAAGTCAATTGTTATTTGGACATTTTATAATCTGAATGCCAAGCTGGTTTCTTTGTGGCCCGGCCAGAAGTCCGGATCGGTGCAGCGGACGGAACTACTGCTTGTGGCGTATGTGTCGAGATAGGTGGCATCGTTGCCGGGGGTTTGGTGATTTTGCTCACTGGGGTTGCAGGAGAATCAAACGCTAGATGACGTCGACTGAAGATGTCTCGAATACCAAATGGCGGTGAAGGGTGATCAACATCAGATGATGAACGAGGCGAACGTTGTATCGTTCTAGTAGTCAACGGAGTGGATGGTGGAGGACTCGTATCCTTACGGGGAGGGTTGCTTTCTTCACCGACGACGGTGTCTGGAGCGTTAGAAGCAGGAGACGTCGTACGATGGGAGAGTCCAATTTGATTGTCAATTGTGTAGCGCGCTGGTGGTGTAACGACTGGGATATACTTCCTGGGGAATTTCCTGTTGCGTAAGGTAACACGGCCAGATCTGTCAACCCGAACTACATATTGATCAAACTGGCGAACTTCGGTAATGATTCCAGTCTTGTCCCATTTAAGGGGTGAGGACCAACTTGATTTTGGATGCGAACATGATCTCCAACTGCAAGAGGTAAGAGGCGTTTGGTGTGTTCAGACCAACGTTCACTTTCTCGCATGTGACGATTCCGTAAAGCCTCCTCGCGAGCTGCTAAAGTCTCCAGCCAAGTGTTGTGTGGAATGTACCGCATAGGACGACCGAACACGCACATAGCAGGGGATAGTTTTGTGTCTCTGTCAGGTGTGTTACGATACTGGAGAATAGCGCGTTGGAATGCGTCGGTGTTTAAGTCGCCATTGGGACTGGTGTTGCCAGTGATCAGACGCTTTACTGTTTTGACTCCCACTTCAGCACGGCAGTTACTATGGGGAAAAGCTACAGATGACAGTCTATGGTGAACGCCCCAGTTCCTGAGAAATCGACGTGTGGCCGCAGAAGTGAACTCGGGTCCATCATCTGATGCTAGTTCATCAGGGATACCAAAAGTAACAAATGTCCTTCGGAGACAAACCATTGGAACCAAATGTCCTTCTGTTAAACCATTGGAACCATCAGAGGCTTTCTCCACCACCGGCCAGTTNTGAGGACCAACTTGATTTTGGATGCGAACATGATCTCCAACTGCAAGAGGTAAGAGGCGTTTGGTGTGTTCAGACCAACGTTCACTTTCTCGCATGTGACGATTCCGTAAAGCCTCCTCGCGAGCTGCTAAAGTCTCCAGCCAAGTGTTGTGTGGAATGTACCGACCGGGTGGTATAGGAATAAAGTCTCGTATAGGACGACCGAACACGCACATAGCAGGGGATAGTTTTGTGTCTCTGTCAGGTGTGTTACGATACTGGAGAATAGCGCGTTGGAATGCGTCGGTGTTTAAGTCGCCATTGGGACTGGTGTTGCCAGTGATCAGACGCTTCACTGTTTTGACTCCCACTTCAGCACGGCAGTTACTATGGGGAAAAGCTACAGATGACAGTCTATGGTGAACGCCCCAGTTCCTGAGAAAACGACGTGTGGCCGCAGAAGTGAACTCGGGTCCACCATCTGATGCTAGTTCATCAGGGATACCAAAAGTAACAAATGTCCTTCGGAGACAGTCTATTAAACCATTGGAACCATCAGAGGCTTTCTCCACCACCGGCCAGTTGGAATAACGATCAACTACCACTAGGTAATTACAGCCCATGTAGTGGAAGAAATCTGCACACACGCATTGGAATGGATAGTCAGGAGTTATCAAAGGAGTCGGTGGTGCATTCGGGTTAGATGGAGCAATACGTTTGCAGTGGTTACAAGTTGCGCGTAGGGAGGCGATGGCAGGCGTGATACCAGGCCAGAAGATTGACGCGTCAGCTCTTGAAGTCATAGATGTCACCCCTTGAGGTGCCGAATGCAGGGAGGCAGGGGTTTCTTCCCGGAGTGATGGGGGAATTACTATTCTGTCTTTATAAAGTACTACACCATCAACCGTATGAAGGTCGTCACGGAATGGGAAATATTCTTGCAGTGGCCTAGGCAGCTCGTGACGGGTTCCCGGTATACCGGCCTCTAATAGAGCGATTAACGCCTGTATGTTGTCATCGCTGGTAGTAGTGGTTCTAACGCGCTCCCAGGTGACGGATCGTAAATTGATCGCATCTAGTGTTAAAGAAGCTGATGCCACGACATGCTCCTCAACAAATGCTAGTCCTGATGAAGGCATGCGTAGACCACTCATTAGACCAAAGTGGGCGATGTCGACGGCAGAAAATGACAGAGCTCAATATCGTCCTCGAGCACAAGTTTCTCAGGCTCACCAATAGGATGTCGGGAGATACAATCCGCAGCACGATGTCGTATGCCAGGCACAGAAAGCATTCGAAAGCGGTATCGTAGTGTTTTCTCCTTGAGGTTACGAAGTCTGTTGTTAGGAATGTTCTCCAGTGATCTATCGCCAAATAACTTCAACAATGGCTTATGATCAACAGCTATGATCAAGTTGTCGCACCCAAGAACGAAGTGTCGAGCTTTATCAAGGGCATCTGCTACTGCTAGGGCCTCGCCCTCAACTGGCGCGTAACGCGTCTCTGCCGCATGTGTGAACCGACAACCTACGAGTGTAACTTTCCAACCATCACGGCAGCATAGCAAGCTTTCATTAGCACAAGCGCAGTGTTTCTGTAGCAACCTAAATCCAATGCCAGTCTTTGACCAGTCTGTCGCGGCACACGTCAATTTACTTGGGTCGAAAATCCGTATACCCTGCTCAATCTCGTTGGCAATGACAATTTTAGATTCCTCAAAAAGTCGTTGGAGATCTTCAGTCCACTGAAACGGTTGATCTGGTTTGAGCAACTGACGGAAAGGAAGCATATTCTCAGTCATACTGAAGGCATACGACACTTGATTGACTAGTCCAAACCATGACCGCACATCTGTGATGTTCCTGGGTGTCGGAAAATCCAGGATGGCGCGTAGGTATTTCTGTGAAGGCCGTACACTATCGTTGGTTATTTCAAACCCAGCGAATTCGAGTGTGTCCTCTGCAAATACAAATTTGTCAGGGTTCAGCGTTATACCGTTACGGCCGCATATGTCAAGCCACTGGACTGTCTGAAAGAAGCTTTCTTCAACAGTGTCTGACCATAAAATAACATCGTCGACACATTTGGTTTTGTTGGGGATGTCCGAAACAAGCTCGTCATAGCGCCTGGTGTATCCGTCGCCCGATGCAATGTAGCCTTGGGGTGCAGTTTTGTAACGGTACCTCCCCCAAGGAGTAATGAACGTGGTCAAGTGTCTGTCCTCTTTGCAGATGGGTACACTGTGATAACCGTTCCATGCATCAAATATTGTCTTCTTCTTTCCATGTGGAATAGACCGGGCTTGGTGGAATGGCGAAGGGGTGTGATGAGTTTCGCGAGTGGCATGTGCATTTAAGGGTTGGAAGTCAACAGGGCGCCGAGGTGTACCATTCTTTTTCGCACAAATAACCATTATATGGCACCAAGTGACAGGCTCACCAACCGGAACAGGTTCAATAACCCCCAAACGAACATCCTGGTCTAGTCCAGCCTTTACTGCACCCTGCCAGTGGATTGGAACGGGTACTGGTGGATGGTGAGCGACAGGTTTCGCGTTGGAGTCCACCATGAGCTTCAAGGGAGGTCCGTTCATGAGTGGTAAAGTCTGGTGTTCACATGTGTTGACTGTGCTAGACTTGTAGTGGTCAAGAAGGTAACCTTTTAAGTGACCAACGTTTTCCGTTGTAGCAGGGAAAGGCAGTTTTGTCGGAGGCGGTGGGGGCATTTGGCGTGTAGGACAATCGCATGCTTTGACTTGGTGATCCGGTAAGGAGAAAGTAGCATCGACATGTATGCTAGCTAAAGGGACTTGAGCTCCGACGGTTGGAAATGAATCGTGGATAATACCTTATGCAGCGCAGGCTTCGAGACTGAGGAAGAGCTTTTCTGTTGAGCTTGTGACATATGTCATCTGTCTGGTCTCCTTGGTGTTTCCTGCCTTGTCTTTACCAATCAAGCGAAGGATGTCGCCCCAAGAATTTTGATACCACCGTATGTTGCCGTGTGCATCTGCATCGTTACAGGTATGAGTTCTGATTCTCGTAGACCAAGGCGGCGGATTACTTTCAAGCCAGCGAGGCAACTCTGACATCCCGTGTCAGCCATAGCCAGTATTGAGACGTTGCTGGTGTCTCGTGTTAGTCTAAAACCTAGGGCGGCGTAGTCCTCAGCAGTAACTTTAGCCGTCACGTTCACGAATGGTTGAGGCTTGGAGCGTTGTTTCGACCAGGAATTCGTCAGGTCGTCATAGACATGGTGGTCGATGCAAATTGAGCGTTCGATGCCAGAATCACTAACGGTACAGTGGTGATGTTGTAGCGAATCATAAACAGAGCACAATTCGTCGAACAAAGCACTTCCGGAAAGTGTGTCACGGCCTGTCACTTTGGGTTTGTCCTTGCTTCTACATACAATTTCAAAACGATGTTCGCGATGACAATGCCCACATATGTGTCTATATGCTGTACACTCTGTTCTATGTATGCGAGCAAGGGCAGATTTGCCGTGTCCTTTTTTTCCGCAATATGCACATTGCTCTGCTTTGTTGGAGGTGTCTTTGGACGACGGTCTGTCAGCCTTGCTTTTCCGGTATGAGCTGCTGGCAGCCTCAACTGGATGAGATTCTGAAAGTCTAGAAGCTGAACGTTTACCGGCCTCCTTTGATTCGGCAAATTGAAATACATCCTCAAGATTCATGTCCTGATTTTTGTGTCCTAGCAGATCAAGTTGTATTTCCGGATCGGCAATTCCCCGGATGAGTACGTCACGTATGATAACGTCAGTGTAATTGACGTCGGCTGACCACCGGGGCACTTAATCACAAACTTGCATATACCGGCCTGTCCTTTAACTCTAACACCGTAACTCCGGACAGTTTCATCACGATCCTGTCGCATATTGTGTAGCGTCACTCTTGCAACCATAGTGTTTTCCTCACGTACTGCGAGCTTTTTAATTGCAGCTAAAACCTCATCCATGGTTTTGTCAGCGAGGCTACCACCGGCTGATCGTGGCAAGTCTTTCCGTAATGGCTCGTCACAGCATTCTAGTAGCTGGATTACTTTATCGCGTCCAGTGATTTTCGTGGCACTGACACCGACCACCGAGATTGGAAATATGCCCACTCCTCGCTAGATCCTGCGGCACTGAGCGTGGGTCACTTAACTCGTTTGGGTATGTGTACAGCGGAGTGAGCCGTGATGAGTGCCGCGACGATAGTGGCATCCAGGTCATCCGTGACATAGTCGCAGTCTGTGATAGGGCAGGCTACAGCTGGCATTGTTGTGATGTGGCAATGATGCAGTTCAGTATTCCGACCGTGTTCATAAATGGGACTCTGTTCCGTTTACTTCAAATATGTTTATTCAGCAATGAACACGGTCTGAAAAGACACACAAAGTAGTGGTAAATTGCACAATGATAATTAGCATGAATTACGTATAGAAACTAATCATAACATACAATCCTCTATAAATGATCATAACCGGAAGTAGCAAAATATAGGCAAAGTAATCGATAATCATACAGTGTCATAATATTGAAAAGTCACAGTCCCGCAAACAGGAACGTTATCACATGTATAATCCCATGTTCATCACAAATGAACAACACGGAATAATTATGTCCATGTAACAAAATATTACACTGTCTCTAGCTGGCTAAGCGTAGAAATCCACCAACACATCATCGTGGTCCTGACTCCTGTCATCTCGGTCCAGTACTGCACTTGGAATGGGCTCTCCTTGCGTAGGGGTGTCAGCGTACAAAGTCCCTACGTGGTATCAATAGAATCTTGATTTAATTCATCATTGATTAAAACTTATTTCTTTAATAAGTCTAAATTAACTCTTACAGATTCGAGAAACTGATGTTGGTACTCCTCCTACTTCTCCTTTTTTTAACAACAAAAACATACTAAATGGCATTAATACACAATCAATAACACTCATTCCATTTTCACCACAGAAAGTAAAATCACTAGAAGATTGTCTAGGTCTCTACCATTTACAATTTTTAGACCCGATGATTTACATAGGTTTAACAATCTAGTACCAAATGCGTTGACTCCTGGATCAGGATTTGTTCTGATCGGCAGAAGCCTTACTTCATCGGTATCACTTAAGTAATTAAAAATGGATTCAATATGTGACTGTATACCGCTATATAAATTGTCGAATGAAATGAAATCATCTGTATTACGGGTACGACTGTTTAAATCACCTATTACCATTACGTTTCTGGATTCAGAATATTCGTTTATAACGTTTTCTAGAATTGATAAATCATCACAAGCATATTGTTCATAAAAACGAGATGAACTAGGTGGAATATATGTACATAACAATATTAGGTTGTCAGTACAACTGGTCAAACCTTGGTCAAGAGTAACCGGTATAATTGTATCAAACAAAACATGACCTACATTTACAAATTTAAGAATAGTATTACGGATTAGTAGCGCCAACCTTGTGTACAGCGTGTTAATTTCCATGGTACAACAACTGCGTGAAAGTCCTCAATCTCTACCTGCCTTTTGGAATCCAACACTCGGATAAAAAATAATATCATAATTAAGTATAACATTACGGAATTCCGCAACTTTTAGTCTATTTTCTAAACCACCATTTACGTTCCAGGAACAAATAAACTGATATCGGTATCAGACACATGTTTCGCCCGGTCACACTTGGTACTGTCGTTACCATTGACGTAGAGCCGATCACGTACCAACTTAACCCGACAGCCTTCACTTCTGTAATGCTTAAGCACAGGATACAACTTGCGACGTCTGTCCTCAATTTCCGCTGGAAATTGTTCGTTAATCCAGTATCCAGAACCCCTCGGTTTCGAAGAACTGTCTCGACCTAGTTCTGGTGAATAAATCTAGCCACTATAGGTCGATGCTTGCCGTTCACAGACTTGCCAAAACGGTGAACATTCCCAAAATCTATATGTGAATCAATCCCGAGCTCATAATAAAGGAAATCACGCAGTTTAGCCTCAGTGTCCTCCCCTGGGGTTTCTCCTTGTAGTTCATGGAATATGAGGTTGTTCTTCATGGACCTGTATTGCAGGTATATCACAAGATCCTTCAGCTTAGTTCTCTCGGAACGGAGCTCTGTTAATTCGTCTACGACTTTTGTGGTGTCAACTGCATTCTTGTCATCAGCAGCTTTGAGATTGGCCAAAGTAATGTTGTTCCGATCCAGACAAGACTTCACATCGTCATACATATCACTCAGGGCCTGGGAACCCTTTTTCATTTCATTGGACTGCCTGATAACATTGGACACAGAATCACGAATTTCCCAGTACTTAACATCAATATTCTTTATCTCATGTTCTAACTGATGGACTTTAGAGGTCAAAGAGGTCATATCCTTCTGGACTTGATCAATCTTTATGACTTGGTTTTCAATGTGGGTAAGACATGTATCTTATCTTTTAAAAAGTTCAGTCATGTGCTTCATAACAGCTGTGGAATCCTCTGAAAAACCTTCATATATCACTGTGTGTTCCTCACCATCAATGCTAGATGTAGACTGATGCTTGGTGGGGGTAGGGTTTTGGAGGCCATGGTGTATAGAACAGAGCAGACCGCTGTATAACATGTATAACATGTATAACATATGTTAGGAGTTTTTTATGAGCCCCATAGACATCATCAATAGTCAATACCATCGAAAACATATGCCGCATGAAATGGTATCTGGAAAAAAAATATCATCAAAAGGTGGGGTCAACATTTGGCCCCCACTTTGATTTCTTTTATTCTTCTGCCATATGTAGATACATAAAAATGATCAATAACTGCATAAATGATTATTCATAATTACTACTGATAACCGTAGTGGACCTCCTTGCATAACACCAGGTTGAGTGATGGGGGTATCCTAACAAAATGATAGATAAATGTCACAGGTGAATGTTATTTTGTAAATGAATTATGATAGTGTACAGTGTATAAAATTACTGTTATTTTGATACTACATATGTCATATTGGTATATATGAAGTTAGCGTAGTGATACTTTTATTTTTTAAAAAACTTGCAACATTTTCACAAAATTTGAAATATAATCAACATTGTCAACTTGCCTATATATAGTTACAGTGGTAGTCTATATTTTAAACTTCTTCAAAAACTTTCCATATATGTATTCTGTCTACTGAATCATTTTGATGAAATATAAAAACCGGTAAAGTACTTTATTAGCATGCCAAACATGATCAACGCCCAATTTCACATAATCTTGAAGATTTTATTATTAATGTTTATTATGGTAAATACCGATACATTTTCTGTTTTTGTAACATACCAAAACACTTTATTATATTACGCATGTTTTAAAGTTATGTGCAGCAGTTATAACTCATGAATATGAATTCTGCCAAAGTAATCTTTCTTCTGGAGAACTACTTAAGGTTGAGATTGTGTTATAGACAACGATATGAAATTATATAAAAATAATCAAATAATCTTAATAGTAAAACTATTATACACTTCATTATACCCCCTGCAACAAAGTTAGGGGGTATACTGGAATCAGCTTGTCTCTCTGTCCGTAGAAAAAAGATTGTCCGGACAACTCTTTCTAAAGTAAGGACCAATTATTATGTTTTCATTCTGATCCTTTTTTTTACAGAGCTATGGCCCTTTGATGAACAATTCTTGTCCAGACATGTCCTCCAAAACTAAGGGGTCAATTTCAACGAAAGTTTTCAGATATAATAACTTCCACTTGTTGGTGTGCATCCAGGTATTATTTTTTTCAATATGATCCTTTTTTACGGAGTAATGGGCCTTTGTTGAAAAATACTTGTCCTGACAACTCCTCCAAAACTATGGAGCCAATTTCCACGAAAGTTTACAGATATGGTAACTGCCCCATGCCATAGTGCATCCAAATAGTATGTTTTCATTCGAGACCTTTAAAAAGGAATTATGGCCCTTTGTAGAAAAAGAACCTTTGTCTGCCTCATAAACTACTGGGCCAATTTCAATGAATGTTTACAGATATGGTAATTACCCCCTGATGTCCTGCATCAGGGTTCGTGCATCAGGGTAGTACTTTTTTCATTTCGACCCTTTTTTCAGGAGTTATGGCCCTTGGTTAAAAAAAATATTTGTCTTGACAACTCTTCCTTAACTACTAGGACGACATAAACAAAACAGGTTCATCGGGGCTAACAAGATTTGGTATGAAAGTGTGTTTTGGCCTGGTGAGGGAGTACATGAAGTATGTCAGTAACATATATACATATATGCATAAATATTTACTTACTGGGGGGGGGGGGGGGGGGGGGNGCTATGGATTGCTTTGCAATGCTTTGCAATCCTTTGCCTTAATTAGCCTTTAGCTTACAGTTCTGGGTTATATAGTTGTGGGGTATTAGTTAGTCTTTCGCTAACAGCTCTATTTATTATTTTATTTGGCCTATTGCCCATTCATTAAACAAAAAACGGAGGAATAATTCATTATTTTATATCGTTAACTCTAAACAAATAAAGCAATGAAAAGGAATCATTGTCTGACTCCCCATACAAAAACATATTTCAGCACATTTTATTTTTGTGACCTTGGACGAAGGTCAAAATCATCAACGTTTACTAAATTTAAACCAATTAACAGGAACAACCTACTTACCAAATATCAAGACCAAAGAACTTGGTCATGAAGAAACACAAGTTAAAGGAAAAGTGGAAAGAAAGTTATGCTTTTTTCTATTTTTGAATCAAAAGTGTTATATGACAAATTTACCGGTTGTCAATTTTCTTGAAATTCCTGATGTTGAAAGATATTATTGGTTGCCAACTTTTAAACAAGTATGAGATATAGACTGGTTTTAGAACTTTGCAAATTAACGTGCCGAAAATGGAATTTCACATACTTTTCTGCTAAAATCTTCAATATAAAGAACAATTCTTTTTTGAAATAGTGTATCAAAATGAAAGTAGGAATATGTTGCACACGATGATGATATGATTTTATAGTAATTATTTCATTTAAGTGCTCTAGGAGGAATTGTGTTACCGCACCTTAACACCCACATAGGTGTAAGTCAATGAGGTCCCATTTATCCTAAAATGAATTCTGAAACTGACGGTTCCTTCTTTAAGCTTCCTATACCCATACCTTTTTGTATTTATCTTGTTTTGAAGTTCCAAGCCGGGGACCGACGCTAATATTAAATCTCCATAGGCGTTGACCCTACATTTCGAAAACGTCTAAACATTTGACTATAAAAACAGGTTGTAAATAACCTTTAAAAACTATTTAAACCAACCAGTCAAGACCGCAGTCAAAAGCCACTGTGTTAAATAAAAAAAAAATGTCTATTGCTTAAATAACTTCTGCTACAGAAGGTTTACACCTTTTGTTATAAGAGTTGGTGATTACCCAGGTTATTCGTGTCGAATCATGAGACATTATAGAGGCAGGATCACTTTATTTCATCAGTTCGGATATCAATATTTAATGCATTTTTTAGTCTGCTTATATTTAGTTACAGGACAAAAGGCTGTAATAGGATTAGCGGGCGTAAAACCTTGAAATCGGCCGTATAGAACGTGGCAGTACTAGTATGGCAACTGAAAAGGGTGCTCAGCGTACCTTACGAGCCATACCTCTTTGTCAAATATATCATTTTCATTATTTTCTTGACCCAACATTGGGTGAACCACCAACTTAGATCTTATCTAATTCCTTGGGTGACCAAACCATTTTCCTCAATGCAAGCTGTCTTTTTTTTTTAAATAGGACCATTCATCCGCATTGGGGAAACAAACTCTATTAAAGTTATATATTAAGGTTAAATACTAAATATACTTTACAATGAATGTTTTAATCATATTAATTATACGCAACGGTCGGGCGGCAATCTATTCGAAAAATTCTGCTAGTCCCGGATTTTTATAGTAGACTCAAACCCCATGCGGCCACTTATGGACGAGACTTACAGAAGATTTTGTATGAGTATTATTTGTCATGCCGCTACAATATAAATTTGTGAAAAACATTGATTTAAGTCCCACATTTTATTGTAAATGTCTAAAGTCGATAAATATTCAAAAGAATTTTAAATTTAGACATACAAAATATCCATCGATGAAAAAACGAGTTCACGACAAATGGGGTAAAAGAGTTATGTTCCCTTGATAGAACTCTTCTTCGTAAAGAAAACGTACTGCCGATGTTTACAAGCAAGCGCACAAGTCGAAGTTGATGCATGTGTATGAGAACATAAGCTGGATTGATTATATATAAAAATTAACACAAGTCTTAACTGAAACTTGAACGTACACACTGTTCATTTGTTCTAAGTTTAAAGTCATGTTTGCGCCATAAGTGGTCAACCACCAACTAAAATCACCACGCTATGGCGATCGCGATCACTGTAGAATAAAGTAGACCATCAAGATATTTTAAACAGGATTCGTGAAACCATGAACGAACTTCAGAAGCTCGAGCACCTGTCCTTGGTGTCTAAAGTCTGTACGGAGCTGGACAATCACTTGGGGCTTAATGACAAAGATCTAGGTAAAATAAAAAACAAAATGTATTGAACCCGTAATTTTCCTGTAACATAAAACATCCGAGGCGGTAATAACTATTGTATCATTTGTACATAAATGTTGTAAGGGTTTTAGAAGAAACCGGAGAGTACGTTTTGAACTCACTCCTTAAACAGTTCAAAAGATAAGTCTGATGTTGACGCTTAGCTGACCTTTCATATATCACTGTCATTGAAAATAGAACCTTAATTTCCATATGTAAACTGTCTGAAAATCAATTTAGACTGTACTTTTACGTTTGCTCTATTCTCTTACAGCTGAATTTATCATATCCTTATCGGAGAAGAATGACACCTTTGATGCTTTCAAGAAAGTCCTTTCAGAAAATGGAGCAGAATTTTCTGTGAGTATAAATTCAAAGATACTTCATGAGGTAAAAAGATGTTTTTACTACAGCCAATAACTTATGAAACTGGGGGACAATGGATTTAAAATATGAATTACGTATAGTTAAATGGCAGACTCCGTCTAGACTAGTCAACCTTAAAACAATAAAATGACAATTACCCAATTATTATATTGTAGTGGGGTCAGATTACCAATCTGCGAAAATATACCATTTGCAGTATTTGTCAAGTGTTGTCTGTTTTTTTCCTTCCACCAGGACTCTCTGATTGCCAACCTGCTGAGGTTGATACACAAGATGAAACCAAAACCACGAGAAAAAGAGGCAACAGATGACAGCTACAAGGAAAACCAGAGAGACGAGGACACAACCCTGAAGAGGAAGCTGTATCCAGGATTAGCTTTAGCAAATGACCAACAAAGCAGGGTAGGAGAAACAGGTTTTAAGAAATATTGTCACCATTTCTAGCTTGGAGTACGTACAAATGTATGTATGTACTAATTATATATAAGTAGTGGACTTTGTCTTTTTTTCTACTAATTATGTCTCCCCTTCGAATGAAGGGAGACATATTGTATTAGTACTGGTTCTTCTTCTGGTTTTTCTGGTTCTTCTAATCACTACTTGTCCGGGCCATAACTTCTAAACCATTAAAGATATCTTAATCAAACTCGAGTATACCTGCATCACCCACAGAAGGTGTGCAGTGCACTGGAACTAGGTCTCGTGTCCCACTTTATACAGAGTTATAGCCCTTTGTTTATTTTAATACCAAGATATCTCTATATAAAGAGATATGGCCCTTTGTTAATTTTTATACTGAAGTTTGTCTATTAATTGGCTAATAAGGCGAGACATATGTTTTTGTTCACAAAAACAAAATTCTAGTTAAATAACTGAAAATAATTTGATGAAGTTTTAAGGTTTGTGTGTTACAGCTTGAGGTTATGTTCTGTACCGCACTTACGTCGGTGTGACTAAGATTAAAGTTACAGTAATCTTCAAAGGTTCAGGGTGTGTCACATACCTCAAGGTCAAAAGGGCATTGGGGGTATAGATACCTGTACCGGTATATGTATAGCGCTGCTAGGTTCCTATCTCCGGAGTTAAACATGTGTAGTTCTGTTTGTTTCTGTTCACATATGTTTTTATTCTTTCAAGAATAATTGTGTTATTTACAAGTTAATTTTAGAGTTATAGTGATATCTGAGTTAAGTGCTGTTTTGTTGTCCTCCTGGCTTTTGTAAAACTTATACAGACTAACAGAAGTCGGATCTGCTGTTTTACTACATCAAATGAAGGTGAAGTAATCTACCAGCATTGAAGTTAAAAAAATGACAGAAAAGTTGTTTTGTCTAATAGATTGCTATGGAAATGTAATTACAAATCTTTGGTCAATTTATTTTCTCTGTTTTCAGCGTTACAACATAATTGACATATGATACTTACCTGTATCTTATCTTAGCTGTTGTGAGGATGCAACACCCTAAATAGAGTCGCAAACAAACAATAATTCAGATTTTTTTAGAAAAAATTGTGGACTGTATAATACTGTTCATATTCTTGAAACCTTTTTGTAGAAATTGTTGGAAGATATTAAAGAGGAAGAAATGGAGGAGACTGATGATATAAAGAAAGAAGACACAGAAGTAGCAGATGACATGATGGGTGAATTGATGGCCCTTATGGCTAACCCTCCGCCTGATAATCAAAGGTAACATATAGATTCACAATTTTCTAGATTGGTGGATTGTAGTGGAATCCGTATTCTGACTCTAACTGCACAATAAGTACGGACTGAGGAGTTGACATGTGCCTGAAGCTGGTAGACATACACAAATTTAAAGTGTGGTTGAAATTTGTTGGTATAAATTCTGAAAAGATTCTTGGATGTTCTGATGGTAGAGTTTACAAATCTTTTAAAAAACTAATCACTATCTTGATTCCATGGCCAAAAATCCTTGTCTTTTATTTACTAACAAACAGCAGAAGGTTACAGTGGTTGGCATATGCTTTTTTTTTATCTTTCTATTATTGAGAGAACCTCTTTATGCTTACCTAATAACCTATTTTGTAGTGAGCGTTCTCATACGCAAAGACAGAATACATGTACATTAACTATCAAGTACCAATATCATAATCTGTAGTGTAGATTGTTAGAGAACTATCATTACCTTTTCTGTTATAAACTTATTTGCTGTCCAAGTGTTCTCTCATCAATATTATTCAATTATAGCCTTTGGCTGAGGTCGATACCTGGATTTATCAACCCAAGAAAAGATATATTAACAGAGGATGCAGTCCGAGGTTAATATATCTTTTCTTGGGTCAATAAATCCAGGAATCGACCGAAGTCAAAGGCTACAATTGTTTTATTATTTTCAAAACAGTAATGTTAGCAATCTGAAAAATAAAACACAGCAAAAAGCTACAGACAATACGTTCGTTTGGAGACATGTCGTTATTCTATTTTTAGAAACACCCAGTCCTTCAACAAAAATCACGCGCTCCAAGTCAATATCGGTTTTTATCTGTGGACACGTGATTCACTTCTGGCCTATCACTTGTCAGGAATAATATGAAAAAATAATAAGTATAAATGCCGTTGTTATTATTGACAGTGATGACAAACCTAAGGAACATAAAAGCAGACATAGTCGCAGTAGAAGTCGAGAGCGAGACAGAAAACGTAGCCGCAGTAGAGAACGTGACAGGAAAAGGTAACTCTTGGATCTTTTAGGGGGGAAAAGCATAGTTGTTTATGTTCATTACCGGTATACAATTCCACATCGGCTGTAAGAACACTTCTTTATCACAATAGTTCATTTGGCTAACAAGCTGATATTTGTTCTGCCCATAATTTTTTGCATCACCCAAAAAAGGAACAAAGAGGAATTACATTTCCTGTCTTCACAAATTGTCATTGGCATGGACAAAGAGATTTGTTTAGTCCAGATAATATCTTTTAAAGGCAATACATGTACAGTTTATTGATGAGATTTGCCTGGGATGATATCTACCTATGTCTCTCTATATACATATATGCTTTGATATCATTGCTTGGCTAAAGTCATGATATTTATTGAGGCTGCTGCAATTTGACTTCTGACGGTGTCAAGGTTATGTATCTTTTGAATTAATTGTCAGCTTTTGATGACATTTACAAAGCTGTCTTCTTTCCAAGTCTCTCACACATCATTTTAAGTACTTGACCAAATTTGTGTATGTGTATTAAACTGATGTGATCTAATTGGCTGATAAATTCTAGATGTAAACTAGAAAAGAATTATCCGATTTTAGTGGAATTTCCTAGTAGACCTTCTATCCAAGTCACTGATCCAGTTTATGCAAGTTAGGTTTGGTTTTATAGAGTTTAACATCCTATCAACAGCTACGGTCATTTTAAGAACGTGTTTATACAAGTTCCTGTTTACTAAATGTTTCTTTTATATAATAAATATAACATATTTATTTTAACAAATCCTATTTACAAATTAATGAATGATCATATCTTTCTAAGACACAAACACAATCGTCGGTCAAGAAGTCGATCACCTAGAGACAGAAAACGAAGTCGTAGCCGTGACAAGCGACGGGACAGATCAAGGTCAAATGACCGAGATAGGAAGCACAGAAGACGGTCAAGGAGTCGAAGTAGGGAGAGACAGAGTAAATACTATCGAGACGAAGAAGACAGAAAGGACCGATACAGGGGAGGGAAAAGTAAGAGAGAGCAGGGGTCAGATGATGAAGAGATTCCGATGGAGCCTGTTGTTGGCAGGGTAGGTAAATTTGTTCTTAAAATCTAACATTTTAATAGTTTCTGTTGTATTGTTACAAGGAACCTTAGATGTCAGTAATGTATTTACTAATTTCAAAAGAAGCTGTGTTATATATACTGATAGTAGGATATAATGGGGGAATACATATTGTCACTACCTTGTGCCAAACACATCGTCCAACCCTGCCATGGACTTGACCACTGTCAAATTGATCGGGTGACCCAGTGGTTAGCACACTAGCTTTTCACCAAGGGGACTGGGGTTTGATTCCCCGATGGGATGTGAAAAGTAATGGAGTCACCTACCCCTTCACATGGGTTTTCTCCGAGTACTCCAGTTACCTCCCACATGAAGACCCTGCACGCTAACATCAGAGACAACAAGAGTGATTAATATAAGTTGAAACGACTTGTTTCATAATTGTTGTAAAATGAATAAAGTTTATATATATATATCAGGTCAGATGATTATCATTTTCCTGCTGACTGGAGAATAGAAGTGTTTTATCATTGTTATTATAGTAATCTTTGTGTTGAGATTGTTAATACAACAAAGCTTTATATATTTAATACTGAGTGCTTGATGCTGACCTGAAAACAGCTGCCAGATACGGAAATTGAGTAATTTTTGAGGAAGTTGTATTTGTTTTTACTTCATGTATATAATGCAAATACAGTTATTAATTGAGATGATATTTGGTGTTGATTGGCAATTAAGGAGGGATTCCATTGACAATTAAAGAGGGATTCCATTGACAATTAAGGAGGGATTCCATTGACAATTAAGGAGGGATTCCATTCATATATTGATGATGTGTGTTAAGTATTCATATAAATATGTATTATATACCTTAGTGAGTATAAGAACAATCCACATTATCATTCTAAGTAAAATTGCAGCCAAATCAAATAACACATGCTACATGTGTTTTTGTTTCTTTTGTGGGTATCCATATTAAATTACATAATAAAATATTCTCTAACATCTCCGTAATGAATCTTCAGTTATTACAATTTCCTTGTTGCTTGTTTTCAGATATTCAAGGGAAGGGTGACGACTATTATGCAGTTTGGTTGCTTTGTACAGCTTGAAGGTCTTAGGAAGAAATGTGAAGGACTTGTTCATATATCACAGGTATGTACATTTTTGTACATGAACTGAAAATATGAGTTAAGTTATATTTAAATATTACTGGCAAATGTTTAGCTAAAATTGTAAAAGTTAAATCATATTATTTACATACAATAAGACATGTTCAACTTGAACAAGTCAGAGGAAAAATAAGGTTATCCAAACATTTAACCATACAATATTCAACAAATAAACGCAAGTAAAAGCTGGTGATTAAAATCTCAAAGATAAACAAAGCAGAAAGGTGCATGTTTATTTTTATTTATATTTTTTTTGGGGGGGGGGTGTCCATTTCATATGCATGTTTTTAATATTGCATTTATATACATGCACAATTTATTGGTAAGCACTTATTCAGCTGTAAAACGAGGACAATTTATATCTATCCAAACTTGCTACATTTTTTAACAAATTTTAATGCTTTCAAATGTTCTGTTCATTTGTATAATATTTATGATAAATTTTCCTGTGATCCTTACAGCTGAGGAGAGAGGGACGAGTGACAAAGGTCAGCGATGTGGTCCAACGAGGTCAAAAGGTCAAGGTCAAAGTGCTGTCATTTACTGGAAGTAAGACAAGTCTTTCAATGAAGGTATGTCAACCCATATTTGTGGATCTATCCTTTTGGAGCGAGTATCCAATAATACCATACATACTTTCAAAAATGGATCATTCAGTTGTAAGCATCACATATACAGTTAGCCAGTGTATACTATATTGCATTCAATAATGCTACATTCACGTATCCCGGTTGAAACGGTAAGTGTGGCGCAGCAATTTTTACTGTCTTTGTTTTAAGGACAAAGTGTTGTGACAATGTTTTGTTTCCTTTTTACAAGGGAAATATAAGATTTTCTGTAGTAAAACATTATATTTTTTAGTTTGACAAATAACACGTTGTTATTTTCCTAAAGTAATTGGCCAAATGTCCTAGCACAAAGTGTCAGTATGAACACAGTTATATATTTTTCTGCACTGATCCAATTTTTACATAGGATGTAGACCAGGATACAGGGGAGGACTTGAACCAGGAGAGAACAAGGTCACTGCTTGGTGGAGAGTTAAAGGATGAAAGTGAGGCTTCTCGTAATCCTGACCGCCCGTCCACTCTACCAATGATGGATCTGCCCGAGACAGACAAAACACAGGACAAGAAGCGTGTCCAGCGAATTTCTTCACCAGAAAAGTGGGAAATCAAACAGATGATAGCTGCTAATGTTATTGACAAATCAGAGCTACCCGACTTTGATGAGGATACTGGTCTACTTCCAAAAGAGGAGGATTCAGGTTTGTTGAGTATTGTAAGGGAGAATTTTGGGGCCTTATATAGGCACCTACCATTAGATAATTTCAGCTTTAGTTTTCCAAAATCAATTTGTTGGTTATATTTTCCAAAAGTCTAAAGGCACAGTCCCCCGTGAAAAGGACATAGAAAAATCACTGAGCTATGAAACAAGTTATATTAGCTTACAATAAACACTGTTGTTGGCCTGGTGGTAGCACACAGAGGGTCTTTATGTAGGAGGAACCTGAGAACCCAGAGAAAACTTATACCGTCAGGCAGGTGACCACACCTTTTCATGTCTGATCAGGGAATTTATCAAACCCCAACTGTCTTGGTAAAAGGCGAGTATGCTTTCCACTGCACCTCGTGACCACCCTGCACTACTCAATCACTCAATGTTTTATTTTATTTTGCAATTCTGATGTGTGTCATTGGAGCTTACAAATTTCATTTTAAACTAAATAGCATGGAATGTTTCTGATCAGACAATATTTAAAAGAAAACCAGGATGTTTTTGTTTGATAGTAGAATGTCATATAATTAACTAAGTCTTAAAAAAAAAAGTTAGAATCATACAAAATGAATTCAGAGCTATGTTTTGCATGTGGCCCAGTTATATTACATTTAATGTTAATGTCCCATTAATTATGATACAACCATTTATACAGATGAGGATGTGGAGATTGAACTGTTAGAGGAGGAACCTCCTTTCCTCAGTGGACACGGGCGAGCAGGAATCGACCTGAGTCCTGTCAAAATTGTCAAGGTAAGTAAAATTGTCTCCATTTATAGATTTAAACTTAATTTATTTGACAACAATTATGCAACACGTTTTCCAATATATATTAATATCTGTGGTTGGCCCACAATGGTCACCATTTGCTGGTCAGTTTGGAGTTGAACATGTTGCCTTACAAAGCCAATGAGATCCAATGTCCATGTTCTATTAAGTCCTAAGGTTCTGTAGCCTTCCACGTATGGATTCCTAATGGAATTTAGTAGTTCAGCTCTAAAAGTAATCAAATTTCAAAGTACAGCTGACTGAACAATAGCCACAAGAGAGTAATATGCGATTTTCAGTTTAAAGATTAAGAACAATTTATCTACACATATAAATGACATTCTATCTCTTTTAGATGAAATGAAATACTTAGGTTTTAGTTACAGCCTAAAGTTATTCCACAAATATATTTTAGAGATTACATAAAAAAACATATATTCTCGTTTCCAGAATCCTGATGGTTCACTGTCCCAGTCCGCCATGATGCAGAATGCCCTTCAGAAAGAGCGGAGGGAGTTGAAACAGGTTCAACGAGAGGCAGAAATGGGCAGTGTCCCGGCAGGTCTCAACAATCACTGGATAGACCCCATGCCTGAAGGTGAGTCAGACTTTAAACTAAAAATGGCTGGTATTACCTCGAAATACAAATGATACTTCCAATAGTAAGATTCAGAGATTTGGTTTTCAATTTGATAAAAAATCTCAGTTCTATTGAATTGTTTTATTTATGCTGCCGTCTCTCTTAACAAGACCCAATCAAATTCAGAATTTTATTATAAACCAACAAAATAATTGGGTTCCAACATTGAAAATGGATGAGGATAGACTCTTACAATCCCAAAAATTATCCCATGCCAGCAAGATGATACGGTAACAGTGCTGTCTGGAATACCTGACTCTTACTATCAGAAAAATTATCCCATGCCAGCCAGATGATACAGTAACAGTGCTGTCCGGAATACCTGACTCTTACAATCAGTAAAATTATCCCATGCCAGCCAGATGATACGTTTACAGTGCTGTCCAGAAAACCTGACCCTTTCTATCAGTAAAATTATCCCATGCCAGCCAGATGATACGGTAACAGTGCTGTCAGGAATACCTGACTCTTACAATCAATAAAATTATCCCATGCCAGCCAGATGATACTGTAACAGTGCTGTCCGGAATACCTGACTCTTACAAGCGGTAAAATTATCCCATGCCAGCCAGATGATACGGTAACAGTGCTGTCAGTAATACCTGACTCTTACAATCAATAAAATTATCCCATGCCAGCCAGATGATACGGTTACATAACAGTGCTGTCCGGAATACCTGACTCTGACAAGCAGTAAAATTATCCCATGCCAGCCAGATGATACGATAACAGTGCTGTCCAGAATACCTGACTCTTACAATCCCAAAAATTATCCCATGCCAGCCAGATGATACGGTTACATAACAGTGCTGTCTGGAATACCTGACTCTTACATTCAGTAAAATGATCCCAGGCCAGCCAGATGATACGGTTACATAACAGTGCTGTCCAGAATACCTGACTCTTACAATCAGTAAAATTATCCCAGGCCAGTCAGATGATACGGTTACAGAATAGTGCTGTCCAGAATACCTGATGAGACCCAATTTTTTAGTAGAATTGTTTTAATAGCAGAACACATTGTTTAATTAGATGCCTTATGACAAAACAGACTGAAAATAATAAGTATATACTACATTGTATTTTGATATTAACAGCTGAAGGACGACAACTTGCTGCAAA
Organism: Mizuhopecten yessoensis; assembly: GCF_002113885.1. Taxonomy (NCBI): domain Eukaryota; kingdom Metazoa; phylum Mollusca; class Bivalvia; order Pectinida; family Pectinidae; genus Mizuhopecten; species Mizuhopecten yessoensis. The sequence goes on along the minus strand of NW_018407146.1, from coordinate 819,572 downwards.
CATGAGGGGCATTGGAATGACTCCAAACGACATTCCAGACTGGAAGAAGCATATCACAGGGGGACAGAAGGCGTCTTACGGTAAAAAGGAGAATAAGTCTTTACTAGAACAGAGGCAGGGTCTACCCATCTACAAACTCAAGGAGGAACTTGTCAAGGTCAGTAGGACACTTTTAACTCAGTAAGATGGGGGCCAGACTCAGGCAAGGATCAAGCCATAGGTCATTAGGGGTTAAGTTCATTGTTATAACAGCCTATTGCTCTTGTTCCTGTTATCTCAGGGTTAAATAAAAAGATCCAATTATTTAGCGAGATTTGTACATCTTTTATCAAATCATCCTAGCAAAACACAAAATATCTAAGGAAAGTTTCAATTGAAAAAAAAAAGTTATTTTAAAACAGGTTCCTATGTGATATTAAAGTGTAAAAATGTGCTTCACTAAATATTTGTAGAGATATGAATTCATGATTGTCTCTTAAAGTGACATAATGCAAAAAAAAATTGGCAAAATATTGTTTAATACTACCGAAATAGTTACATATTAAATAACTTATTTGCAATTCTTTAAATATGTATCTTTGTAAACTTTATATTCAGGCTGTCAGTGACAACCAAGTGTTGATTGTGATTGGGGAGACAGGGTCAGGGAAGACAACTCAGATCACACAGTACCTGGCCGAAGCTGGGTACACAACACGTGGGAAAATAGGATGTACCCAGCCCCGTCGTGTAGCCGCTATGTCTGTTGCCAAGAGAGTATCAGAGGAGTTCGGGTGTCGCCTGGGTCAAGAGGTATGTTTATTGTCAAATTTCAGGGAAGGAATGAGGTCAGTCTGTCTGTCCGTCTTTTTACTTTTTGCGTGATATCCTGTGAAGATGAGGTCAGATTTTGATCAAACTTTGATGATGTATTACTTATTCAAATCCCTCTTTCAGATTTAATGAACAGCAATATCTATGCATATTTAATGATGGTGCTGCATTCTGATTGGTCATACACATGGCGTGCTGCATTCTGATTGGTCATACACATGGTGGGCCCTTGCTGACCTGTCAGTCAGTGTTCTAGTTTATAAGGATGGTAAATGATCAGAAATTCTCCTGACATTCTTCTTTTAGCTCAACAATTATGATATTATGTACTGATATTATTTTGCTTGATATAGCAGACCACTGTTTTGTTTACATCACAACTTCCGCTGAATAGAAGTGACTTTGTCTGAAATTGATGTGTTGAACTTGAAGAAATAAAAAAGAGAAAACTAAACAGTTATAATCAGCCTTGAGACAGACATTTGATTACAAATGATCTACTTTGCATTTCATTAAACTTTTCTCCAGAGATATGGAGGTATCACTAATCTAAAACAATATTTAAATCCCTGAATAGAAGACAAGAAAATGAGAGAAGTCCTATGAATGCTAAATGACGGGAACAGTTGATATCAGATACATTTATAATATGATTTTATTTTTTAAGGATAAATATTTTAACAACAATTTCCCCCTGCATGTGTTATAGGTTGGTTACACGATGCGTTTTGAGGACTGTACGAGCCCAGAGACAAAGATTAAGTACATGACAGATGGTATGTTGTTGAGAGAATGTCTGATAGATCCGGACCTCCTGCAGTACGCCATCATCATGTTGGACGAGGCTCATGAACGTTCCATACACACAGATGTCCTGTTTGGACTCCTCAAGGAGGTACATGCTTGTTCAACAATTTCTCAATTATAAAATATCTGAAAAGATGGAAAAAAATAGTTGATTTTCAATTATAGTTTTTCTGCGTCTCTTGATCGTTTTTGTGGTCTTTATAGCCAATTAAAACCTTGATTCCTAATAAATAACTTATGTTACAGGAGTTACAATAAACACAATTTTGGCAATTGATACTAAAATTCAAGGTTCACACTTTAAGGATGATCTCAAATCTGGACCCAACAATTTGAGCATATATTATTGAATAATATTATTAGCTAATATTTGGATATGCCTACAGATATAAAGAATATGAAATTATGGGTAATATTAAAAAAGCACCGGTTTTACTAATTTTACTGTCTGAAATAAGATTTTGAAGAGTCACACAAGTGACATCTTAAAATTAGCATAAATATTGAAACCAACCTGAGGAAAGTATATATGTAGCAAAGATATATGATTTTATAAATGACCGTTTTCTTCAATATTATAGAATACAGCATGTTCATTGACATTTTATTGTAGGCGGTCAAAAAACGTAAAGAACTGAAGCTGATCGTTACTTCTGCCACGCTAGATGCTGTCAAATTTTCACAGTACTTCTTCGAAGCAGTAAGTACAATTTTCAACAGATATCTAGACTGTTGGGTGCTAGTGCTTGTTTTGAATTCAATAAAAGTAAAGGAAAGAAAAGAATTGAAGAATTTTATATTTAAGGATGACAATTTTCTTTGTTTCAAAGCCGTATAATACATTGTAAAACAATTTTGCAGCTTTCAAACTTCATTATACCAATAAATATATAAATTAACTAATATATACGTTCTCACCATCCATGTTAAAGTGGATATTTCTCCACCCTTAATGTTCCTTCTTACAGCCCATCTTTACCATCCCTGGTCGGACATACCCAGTGGAGGTGCTATACACAAAAGAGGCTGAGACAGACTACTTGGACGCTTCCATGATCACAGTAATGCAGATACACCTTATGGAGCCGCCAGGTAAGTGCACACCTGTCACAGGTGTATACTCATATATACAGAAGTCCTGTGTAGGTGTGGGGACATGATGTTCAATCTACAGACGCATTATACTGTACATTAACTTTACATTTTATAGGTTATTTCCCATTCAATGCAGCCATAAATACTAACACTACTTTATTTTATTTTGCCCTAAACAATGTCATTAATCAGTCATACAAACCATTCTGACTTCATCGCAGAAAAGTTGTATTATTAATAGCTTTGATTTTTGTTAAGTGCTATAGTTGGAAATATTTTAAAGTTTCATAATTTTGAATAATGTAAAGTAAAAGCCTTAGAATGATTTTCATTTTTCCTTGTAAAATTGTGAAAGGAATTTAAAAAGGCTTACACTTGTATTGTTTAAGTTTGTATTCAACTTGAGTGTATATTTTTGAGTTAAACATTTTATATGTGTATCAACAACACTTTTTATCTCCTTGAACAGGTGATGTCTTACTCTTCCTCACTGGTCAAGAAGAAATTGACACGGCCTGTGAGATCCTGTACGAGCGAATGAAGGCCCTCGGTCCTGAAGTCCCAGACCTTATCATTCTCCCTGTGTACAGTGCTCTTCCCAGTGAAATGCAGACCAGGATCTTTGAGCCGGCTCCTCCTGGGTCTAGGAAGGTGGTTATTGCAACTAACATTGCAGAAACATCGCTCACAATAAACGGAATTTATTACGTTGTAGATCCTGGATTTGTGAAACAGAACGTTTATAATTCTAAAACTGGAATGGATCAGCTGATTGTTACTCCAATCTCACAGGTAACGACTTTACTAATATTACAATCGTTAGTGAATTATTTAGAGATTTATTTGATGTTAAATTCATTAATGATCAAATTAAGTCAGAAAGATTTAGTTTATTTTTTGTACTTGCTTGAAATTTGCAGGGAATGTTAATTTTGATTTTTACTTTTATATCAACCTCGATATTCAAAATATCACAAAAACTGACATGTTAGAAATCTGTAATGGACTAAGTTTTATACAATTGTATGTTCATATCTCTAACCCAGGCTCAGGCTAAACAGAGAGCAGGCCGGGCAGGACGAACTGGTCCTGGTAAATGTTACAGACTATACACAGAGCGAGCATATCGTGATGAGATGCTGGCCACAAACGTCCCGGAGATCCAGAGGACTAACTTAGCCAGTACTGTGCTGTCCCTGAAGGCGATGGGCATCAACGATCTACTGGCATTCGCCTTCATGGACGCTCCGCCAATGCAGACATTAATCTCAGCAATGGAACAACTGCATGCTCTCACTGCCCTGGATGATGAAGGTCTGCTGACCAGACTTGGACGTAGGGTAAGTAAACAGTCTGTTTTCCCAATCAAGATAGCGGTCATTTTTTACATCAACTGACATTACAGACCTTACTGTCATTAACTGACATTAACCGACATTCACTGACATTAACCGACATTAACTAACATTAACCGACATTAACTGAAACACATTTTCTCTGCAGATAAATTAATTTTAAAGGCTAAGTTTGTTTTGAACACAAACAGGAGTTGAAAACTTAAACAAAATAAGTTTTTGATTCCTGTTTGTGTTAGAAACAAATTTAGCCTTTATCATTCATAACTAACTGATGAAACTTATTCCAAAAATTAATCTTAGTTTTCACAATTAATTATTTGACAGTTTTCTCAATCGGAAAGCATCATCAACGATTATTTGACTTTTCTTCCTGTCATTGTGAATGAATTTTTGACTTGCTGTCATAAAAAGTTTATTGTTTTAAAAAATTTCTGAGATGTAACAGCTGACAGTTTTATTGATCGCTGAGTTCCTCTTGGTGTCAGGAATCATTTTTCAGATGAAAATGTGGCATTAATTAAGCAAATTGTCATTTGTGACATTAAGTGAAATGTGAAATTAAATGAAACACATTTCTCTGCAAATATAAACTTAATTTAAGTTACAAAGAGGAGTTAGTGTCAAACTATTTGGTATGGAACTAAATTTGGAGGGGGAAATAGTTTTATGAATAGGTGATATGTTTTTAGAAAATGTGACATAAAGCATCTCAACAAAAAATGGTATTCTTTATGTGAATGATTTGCAGTTTGACCAGGAAGTGGTCTTTCCCAGGATAATGGAACTCTTAATGAATATGAATGTTTATAGCAGAGTTCTCACAATATGAAGACATAGAGTGAAGTTCTTGTGAAGGAAAAATTGTAACAGATTTAATGTCCAATGTTTACTTTAACAATGTAATATCACTATATTATATATGACATATGTCTTGTTGATTTTCATTCAAAAATACATAATATTTTGATAATTCCTGGATACAACATTCACTCAGAAGTCAGATTAATCTTAATCATTGATAGATTGTAGAACAGTCAAGTATGTGAGAAGAATGGAAGAATGGATGTAGCATTTTCTTAAGTTGAAACGGGGATATAATTGCATTTTTTATTTATTTTTGTACACATATCTGGAATAATCACTTCCACATAGTAATATTAAAAAGGTAAATATTTTAATCAAAATATATTTATTTCTGTATTTTATCAGATGGCCGAGTTTCCACTGGAGCCGATGTTATCAAAGATGTTGATCATGTCTGTCCATCTGGCATGCAGTGACGAAATTCTCACAGTTGTGTCCATGTTGTCTGTACAGAACGTTTTCTACAGACCCAAGGTAGGTCATTGTGTATGACCCAAGTTAAAGAAATCGTGTGTACCCAAGGTAGATAACTCTGCTTTACTTACACAACTAAGATGAGAGTAACAGCCTCACACCACAATTAATTTCCCTATATGTTCTTACCAAAGAGATACCATTTAAAAAACCAGTTTTATAATCTTGCTCAAACCCGACTGTTATAGGTTTTGTTCAGGTATCCAAGACACGTTAGTGGTGAGCTGGACAAATATTCATGACTGACATTTTTTAAATGATAATCATGTCAACATAACCCTGTTGTACTATGATATGACCCTAAAAATTCATGCTCAGGGAACCAACAACATACCATATTCTTCTGCCATTTTGGTACGACAGATAGTTTCAATTCATTCACATGAAATAAATAAAAGTAAAAACTCATTTAAAAATTAGCCTAAAAAATGTGAAATGCACTACAATCGTGTACAACGAACCAGAAGCATTACTGAAATCAGAGGCCTTATACCTACACAAGTTAGATAACTCTGCTTTACTTACACAAGTTAGATAACTCTGCTTGTTAGATAACTCTGCTTTACCTACACAAGTTAGATAACTCTGCTTTACTTACAAACGTTAGAAACTCTGCTTTTGTAACACAAATTAAATAACTCTGTAATACTGTAACAAGTAAGATAGTGGTTGGCAATTCAATAAAGACTCAATAGATAACTGTTGTTAATTGTCATTTCAAGAATAGTTTTCCCTTTCAAGTTTGTCTGAACTTGATTGTCGAAAAATGAAGAATGATTGAGTCTATCATATTGAGAGGTATGTGGATATGGATATTCTACTCCTGGGTGTAAAATTTGGTGTCAAAATATGCTTACCTGGTAATTTACAAATTAAGCAGAATTTGCTGTCATCTAGTTGGACTATTCCACATGAGCGCTCTAGATGGGACACATTTACACACGTGGGAGAACACTTAGTGTGCATGCATATGTTGTTGTTTTTCCAGGACAAGCAAGCAATGGCTGATCAGAAGAAGGCCAAGTTTCATCAGTCAGAGGGTGACCATCTGACACTGTTGTCTGTCTATAACTCATGGAAAAACAACCGCTTCTCGAGTCCCTGGTGCTATGACAACTTTGTCCAAATACGCACACTAAAACGGGCACAGGATGTCCGCAAACAGATGCTTGGCATTATGGACAGGTATGCAAGCATGGCCAAAATGATATTAAGAGAATGCAATGATAGCTATGTGTGCCATTATGATATTAAAGAAACAGAAGGATTTCCATTAAGATATTAAAGGTATAGATAGCAATAGGGATAGTAAACATTATTTAAAGGTATGTAATCATTCATGAGAATCTCTTTACCTGTGATGTTTTAGATTGTAAAATGAATAATAATTGCTATATCCCCAATTTAAGTGTCTCTGGATATTAACTGTCGAACTTCCATAAATGTGTCATGTGACTTATGGCAGAAATAGGACATTTCCTCTTGAATTACGTTGCTATTTTTGTTTTCATCAATAAATTTTTTGAGTCAAGTTGAAATGTTTTGAAGTATAATAAACATCCATTCATTATAAAATCATTGAAAATTCAAAATAACAAATCGAAGTGAAAAAATACCTGTACATTAACATGGGCAATTGATAACCGTGCAAACAAAGGACTTGGACATTTTTTTAAACAATAGAAATACTGCAGGACCTCACAAAAATTCTCATTGCCTATAAGCCAAAGCAATTTTTTTCTCAAAAAAATAGGAAAATGGATTTTATAAGAAGGAATGCTCAGATAAAAAAGGATATTGCGTGTTTGTAATAGAAAGTGGCATTTATTAGGTTGAATAACTTATTATGGAACAATTAGCTTGATATAAACTCTTAAGTTGTACAAAGGATCCTTCTTCTTCAGTTAAGATTAATAATATTCTTATATCCCAAGTCACATTATTTATAGAAGCACTCCTATTTTTTATTTCCCCATTAGACACAAGCTAGATGTGGTAAGCTGTGGAAAGAATACTGCTCGGGTACAGAAGGCCATTTGCAGTGGATTCTTTAGAAATGCTGCCAAGAAGGACCCCCAGGAGGGTTATAGGACACTGGTAGACAGCCAGGTAGTCTACATACATCCGTCTAGTGCCCTGTTCAATAGGCAGCCAGACTGGTAAGTACTGACCCTAATTTCTAGGGAAAAATATAACTTTTTCACAAAAGGAGGCAATGCTGTCATACTTTCAGTAATATATATATATATACTATTTATATACTATTATATATAAAGTCAGTAATATATATTATTAAATTGTTTTTATATATATTTTTTTCAATTTCAACGAAAAATAAGGAAAATGCTGGGAGAATATTTTCATACATTTAAAAAAGCAAAATCTGAATATTTTAACAGAAATAAGTGTTAAGCATCTGTATCAAATTCATGTATCATTATCACATGACCAACCCTTTTACTGGAAACTTGTGACATACTCTGAGTGAATATTCAATTATGAAGTATGTTTGTCATGAATCGGTAAGGACGGTCATTTTGTGAAATTTGAATAATATACTTGATTCAAACTTTTTAAGATGCATCGTACAACCAAATATATGTGAAACAATGCTTCTGCACTAATCAAATTGATGGAGACATAACTGATGTAATTCTTTGTTGCTAGGGTGATATACCATGAACTGGTGCTAACGACAAAGGAGTACATGCGTGAGGTGACAGCCATCGATCCAAAATGGCTGGTGGAATTTTCGCCCAAATTCTTCCGATTTGCCGACCCAACAAGACTAAGCAAGCACAAGAAGCAGCAGAAAATTGAACCCCTGTACAACAAATATGAGGAGGCAAACTCATGGAGGATTTCACGGGCTTTCAAGAAGGTTCACACCAAAGTCACGTTCTGAGGCTCTTAGTACAGACATACATAGGAAACAATTCCTGTAGGATCTCACCTACTCTATGGAAAGCTCATCATTAGAGACTCGTTCTGAGGCTCTTTGGAGGGACCTATATAGGAAACAACTCACGGAGGATCTCATGTGTTTATTGAATGGTCCTCACTTCATTCTGAGATCCTTAGGACAGACCTACTGTACATAGGACACAATTCCTGTAGGATCTCACCTACTCTATGCTAAGGTCATCACATTAAAGACACATTCTGAGGCTCTTTGGAATTGGTTGATACCATACTTTCTTTTGCCAATGGTTGAGGTTGAATAGCTTGTACACGATACAAAACTGTTTTCTTTCTTGTTTAAGAAATTACCAACAATGCCGTGTTCTGAAGTGTCTTGGGAAACATTTCTGGCAATACCATATACATGACATATTGCCCCGAATTGTTACACTACAGGACCTGTGTTCGTCCGAGGACGTGTACATTGTTTTGTTACACTACAGGACCTGTGTTCGTCTGAGGACGAGTACATTGTATTGTTACACTACAGGACCTGCGTTCGTCTGAGGACGTGTACATTGTATTGTTAGACTACAGGACCTGTGTTCGTCTGAGGACGTATACATTGTATTGTTACACTACAGGACCTGTGTTAGTCTAAGGACGTGTACATTGTATTGTTACACTACAGGGCCTGTGTTCGTCTGAGGACGTGTACATTGTATTGTGACACTACAGGACCTGTGTTCGTCTGAGGACGTGTACATTGTATTGTTACACTACAGGACCTGTGTTCTTCTGAGGACGTGTACAATGTATTGTTACACTACAGGACCTGTGTTCGTCTGAGGACGTGTACATTGTATTGTATGTTTCATTGGACATCGAGAATCTCCATCAAATGAAGTATAGGTCAACATGACAAATTGCCCACTGTTATGACACTACAGGATCTGTGTGTTAATTATATAAGTTATCTGAGGATTACGTGATTGTACATGTATTACTGTACGGAACCAGGTCTTACAGTATGAGCTGACCATTCTGATATTTTATGTATAAGCCTAATTTTACTGATATCAGAAAAATAAAACTGTGTGTTTCCTGTCAACATTATTCATTGGACAATAATTTTGAAAGAAATTGAAAACTTCTATAAATCACTCCAGTTGGCCTGAATTGAAGCCTGAAGGTGTTTTAGTATGGGAGGAAATTGGAGTACATGTACCAAAAACACCCAAGTGGCTGGGAAAATGACTCGATGGCTTCATATCTGATCAGGGAATCAAAAGATGCTGTCTTGTTAAAATGTGAATGTTCTAACTGTTCGCTACCTGGCCACTGTTATAAGATACCAATAAATACAGGATAATGGAAACAACTTGTATTTTGTTATGGACGTAATATCAATTTACAAGAAACATTGATCACATATTGATGTGCGGTTACACCTGTCTATACAGACCATCTAAGGATTCAGAAGAAAGCAAAAACGTTCTAGATGGACTTGTAGTCATTGTAGACAAGTTATTGATAAAATGAAAAAAGTTCTCGGGGAATTATTGAATTAGTAATTATATACAGGTAGTGTTATGTTATGATAACTGTTTAGAGACATAATCTCCCTAAACTTTAGTCAGGCTAATTTAAAGGCACTTAAGTCTGTAACTCCTTTTCTTCTCCTCGTCAAGATCCTTTCTGTGGTCATACTTACAAATCTCATAATGAACAAAGAATTTTGGTACAGGTCAAGTGGTTCTGCTCGGCGTTTGTGAAACAACTGAGGTTTCTGTCAACAGATCTAGATGGATGTTTGTGTTTTAACTAGTTTAGGGACCACTTCTATTGAAATACCAAAGTCTTAATCTGAATCTTTTTTTAAAATGTCCCCAAAATGGTCAGCATTAACTTGTGAAGTCACTTCAACACCAAATTGCATCAGTTTTTCTTCTTTTCATGAAACACAATCCTCCTGAATATCTTAGTTCATTGTCAGAAAACACCATGAAATTATGCTATATACAATACATTTACTATTTTTGTGTTGAATTTTGGCAAATCATGTTTCAAAGGAATCATTCGTGCAATGCACATTGATTAAAGTATATAACTAAAAATATAAAGCTGTAGTCATTTTTAGCTCACCTGGCCCAAAGGGCCAAGTGAGCTTATATGCCATGGTGCGGAGTCCGTCCGTCCGGCGTCAATATTTTACTTTAAACAACTTCTTATCAATGACCGAAAGGCCCAGGGTACTGATATTGGCCCTGTATCATGCTGGGATGAAGGGCTACCAAGCTTGTTCAAATGAATGACCTTAACCCACTTTCAAGGTCACAGGGGTCAAATGTCGTAAAATCTTCAAACGACTTCTCCTGAATAACCAAAAGGCCCAGGGTACTGAAATTTGGCCAGTAGCATGCTGGGATGAAGGACTACCAAGTTTGTTCAAATGAATGACCTTGACCCACTTTCAAGCTAAAGTCCTCATTCAAGGTCACAGGCTTCATATGTTTAAATCTTTTAATAGGTTCTTATTAATCAAACACTGATATTCTGCCTGTAGCTGTACATGTATTTTAGTCCACTTTTAAGATTACAAGTGTGAGATTAATACCAGGTGAGCGATGCAGGCCCATTGGGCCTCTTGTTATTTACAACTGTCAGAAATCTTAAACATACATCCAAATTGAAGGTGTGAGTGTGTTATATACTTACATTGGTAGAGTGACAATTTGAATCACTAAAGCAGTCAAATAACAATGGATATCTTTGTTCATCAAGCTGTATTTTAGCCTTTAAAAACAAATTGTCTGTAAGATTATACAGATCCATAGTAGGTATCCAGAATCAAGCCAATGACAAACTGTCCCTAAACAACTTGTTGCTGTATATAGTATAGGGCTATAAAATACCTGAAAATCCATTATGGTTATCTACAATTACTTTCAGGTTACAAGGGTCAAATGTGTTTAAGAATGAAACACAAAGAACCATGAGGTCCCACTTAATCCAAGGTTAAAGAAGTCAAATTTGGTAAAATTTATATGTTATGTACTTCTACAAAATAATGAGGTCTGGGTTATTAGTTAATAAATGACTTTGACCCAGTTTCGAGGTCACAGGGATCAAATGTTTAAAAACTTTCAAGATCTTTGTGACAACTATTGGTGCCAGGTAATTGTACTGTCACATCCAATGGTAAAGGTCTATCAGATTTTTTGGAATAATGACATCAATCCACTTCCAAAGGCGCAAGTGGCATATAATGTATGTATTAAACATTTCTAACAATAAGACCTAAATTGTTGATGCTGTGGGATACTGTTTCTTCTGAACAGTTGATCGCATTTGCTTTAAAGCATCCTTGAGACCAGAGTACAAAAAGGAAGGGTGATGCAGGTCTAAAGTTTGGAAATATTATCAATATTACTTTCAATGAGAATATCTTGCCATATTTGTTGAACAATACAAATAGAGGGATACCACAACTGCTGTCTCTTGGTCGGTCACTTTTAGCTACCAACAACACGGGTTTGGTCTCATTTTGCCATTCACAATGCAGCACTGGTCAGCTTGTCTCCCTAGACACCTCTGGTTAGCTTGTTGTCTCCCTAGACACTTCTGGTTAGCCAGTTGTCTCCTTAGACACTTCTGGTTAGCCTGTTGTCTCCCTAAACACCTCTGGTTAGCTTGTTGCCTCCCTAAATACCTCTGGTTATCTTTATGTCCTTATAGACACATCTGGTTAGCCCCGTTGTGTCCCTAGACACCTCTGGTTAGCTTTACGTCCTCATAGACACCTCTGATTTACCTAAACACCTGTGGTTAGCTTGTCGTCTCCCCAGACACCTCTGGTTAATCAGTTGTCTCCCCAGACACCTCCGTTTATCCGTTGTCTCCCTAGACAAGTATAGTTAGCCCATATGTACACATGCTCAGCCAGTTGCCTCCTGATCAGCATGTTGTGAGAATAACTAGTGTGGTTTTCAAGTTTGACATTTTAATGAGATGTTTCTTTTAGTGGCTAATTACCAATTAATTATTCCATTTCCAGTTGATTAATTACTGTCACTTATCTTTGTATAATGTTCTAAATGCTTTGGCTATTCAGACAAAAAGTTAATCGTTTATGAAATTAGAACATATACGTAATGTAAAACATGCATATGGTCCCGCTCACGCTTGAAAGAAACACAGCGAAACGCAAAGTTAAGCAAAGGTCAAACACGTCACGAAAGTCGATGAAGCTGGGGAAAAATAGATCACAGTAATACATTCGATCTATTGATGTAGTACTAATACGCTAGATGTGATTGACTTCTGGTGTATCAGCTAGGGTATTGTAGCTAAATGCAAAGTTCAACCTGGATGGTACATTGCACGTACGTACACGTGTACCAATGAAAACGGCATACACTTGATGACCTCTCCTCTATGTACAGGTTTCGGTACAGGCGGGAATTGCGTAAATTAGTGCACGTGTACCAGAAATACGTCATCCAATTGTATGGGTGCAGTGAGAGACCTGACACGATGAGTAACACTGTCATCAGTAAAATGTAGGTAGTTTCAAATTAACAACAGCTATTTTCCTCTTTGTTTAAATTGTTTGAGAATGAAATACCGGAACACCTACAGCACCCAACTTTGTCGCGACGGACCGTGTTACTATGACACATAGCAGACAACATTTTACTAAAAGCACACGGCGTGTACGTTGTCCTTTGTTCAGAGTGAATTCGATATTTCCGACATGTATCTAGGTATATTGAATACAAAAAGCCATCAGTAATACAACCTGCCTAAGTAAATACTGTCATATTTTATTAAAAAATTGACTGGGAAATTGCTGGCCATTTTCACAATTAAATGGCCGTACAAAGTGCGTGCACGAAACGCGCGTGGTGCCAAATGCGGTTAAAACATTTAGGCGCAAATGTAAAACAATACTTGTTGACATGTGTACGTCGATTCGGTGGTAATTACTCCCTAAATGTCATAATGGTATAACGTGTGTGACGCTCTTGGGAAAAATCATAAATTATCGGTAATTATGTCGTGTTATTATTTAGTAATTACTGAAAGTCCTTTGACATTTTCACCGCCGGAGTATGTCGCCAGTGCAGTCGAGTTTGGTACAGTTATATTTTACCGCGGCAGTGATGACGATTTCAAATATGTATATCGTTGAAATCTTGTAAAAAGTTTGGACGGACGATGTGTACTATATTTATATATGCAATAGTGACATGTTTGTCAACCTGTGGTGCTTTTAACTTGGACATCGAACATCCGGTGATTTTCACTGGACCCAATGGAAGTTATTTTGGATATACTGTAGCTATGTTGGATAATTTTAACGGTTCGTGGTAAGTTTGAAAGTTTGAAATATTATGCTCAAAATTCCCTTTCTCGTCACATATATAATGAAGTATGTTTAGGAATATGAATGTCTCTCACTACACATTGGTTAAGAATGTCCTATTTATTGGATCTAAGACTTTCTTTTTGCGCGTCAATTCCTAGTATACAAGCGTTTAGTCCGCAATCTCGCGCACGCTCATATAAGTCAAGGGAATTTTCCTTAACTCAAATAATATGCTTCCTTACTGTGTAACTGAAAAACGACAATCTATTAAATTGAGATGTATGGATGTAAACAATATACACTATACGGCGATAAAAGGGACAGACCCCGGGGATGTAGGGGACAGATTCTTTGGGTGTAGGGGACAGATCCCGTGGTTGTAGGGGACAGATCTACCATACACGTACATGCACGGCCATGGTGATTCAGTTCGGTCGTTCCACCCATATGGGGACCTGATACTTTTTGGACGTTGACTGAGGGATCAATTTCCATCATTGAGGGAGGATTTTTTTTTACCGAAAATTGATCTAAACCCCTAAAACGTGTAAAATAACTCTGAACATCTCAGTTTACGTCTAAATATAGCTGTAATAAATTCCCAGGTTACTGTGGTTCTACCCCTATCTAGGTTATTAATACAACTTGTGTTTCTTCACAAAAGAAACAGAGGTACATGGTCTTGTGTAATATTCTTTTCGGTATACCGAAACATTTTCGTGTTTTCTTAAAGGAAGGATTTGATACCGAAACGTCTTATACGTCTCAATTACAGGTCCATGTCTTTGCTTTGAATAGCGAGTATTTTTCTTCAAATCCCAATCACTGTCTTGAATTCCACGTCGTCTTTTAGACAAATTCTCTATCCTGGATTCTAAGTCTTTTCTTTTGAGCCATCTTTTGTCTTGGATTCCGGGTATTTTGATTCTACACCGAAGTCTCTGTCTTTTGTTTTAAATCACGCTGTCTGGGAGATAAAACTGTCTTTGTTAAGTACCTTTTACTTTCAATTAGTTGTTCCCGGTGGGGTTTGTGGTTTTGGGTTCAGTCTTTTATTTGTTGTTGTCTTTGAGCGAGAACATTTGTAATTCAGCCAAGATCAGTCTCGGTTTCTAGCGTTTGCTCTTAAGCAAAGATCCTTGTTTTGGATTTTATTGAACGATGTTCTCTATCTTAAAATATTTCCTCATAAGCAAACATGTTTAATGTTCAAAGGCCAATAGAAAGGAATAAGTGATGTGTAAGTCGTTGATAGTTCAACGCTTTAGATATATAGCGGGTTAAATGGGACAAGACACAATTTACAAATGTCTCGCTTTTGTCCAGAATAGTTAGATTAAACCGTTTATCTATGCTGTCCAGTGTTGGCTTGCATTGATGTAAGCATATTTCATACAGCAATCGTTTTGAAGATTTAACTAAGGTGCATTTATTACCTATTGGTTTGTATTGTTAGAATACATTAGAAATTATAAAGTAATTCGGTTCCTGCAGTAAATAAATGATATCACCTAAATGTGACCGGGTGGAATGCTGTGCTGGGTGCCTTCGGCTTAGTATTTCAGTGAGATAGCACTATAAAGTCGGTATCAGATTCGCGCTATTACCAGTAGGCAAGGCATACCCTGTCTCCGGCACACTTCGCCCCATACACAATACACATGGATGCATGTCCTTAAATGACCTTAGCTGTTGATACGACGTTAAACTCACAGGGACTTATTTATTCGCGCACGTCAGCTATCATGACCCTCGGCTTAATGAAAGAAGTCATTTAACGGGTATTACATGATTGACTCATGAGCATATGACCTTGAAAGGAGATCAATGTTATTTTAGTATCTATTCACATCGACAAGGTACAGCCCAGCAACCCTTATCAATACTGAAGACATGTCTTTTGAAGTAATCATTAACTTTTGAAGTTTTTGAACCCATTGCCCTTAAAACAAATCAGCCATTTCTCTTCACCAACTATTAAGCTCACCTTTCTAGTCAGCTACAGGCCAACTATCATGACCTAAACATGTCTGTTCTTTAGAAGTTAGATTTGGTCTTATGTGTTTATGTGTGCTGGAGGCAGGGTATGTTGGTGTACTTGCCTCCTTGTGATAGTGTGGATCTGATGCTGACTTAATAAGTGCTGTCTCACTGAAATACTATGCCTAAGGCAACCAGCACACTATTCCGCCCGGTCACATTGTACTGACAACCAGTGAACCAGTTGTTGCCATTCCCCTTCATACTGAACGTTAAGCGGTAACAACTACCATTTTAAGGACTTTGGTATGTCCCGGCCTGGGGACAGAACCCATTGCCCTCCTCACCTGCGCGAACGCTCAACATTAACGCCAAAAGTGAGGTGTTGCCAGCTAGGCGCTAGGAAATAAAAGGTAGTTAGAAGTAGAAAGAAAGATAAAGATTCCAAATATTGCAATAGGTGCAGCAGATTTATTATGGTCGCTTTTGTGTCCCTTAGTAGAGGACACCAAAGTATGCAGGGGTGCCCCATTAGTCGCCTCTTACTACATTTTTAAGGGATTGTCTCAACCAAAGTGAGTTTGAATATAAATCAAGGTCATTCTATACTCAAACTTTGTAGTACTTTGTGCTTGTTCTAAAATTGATAAATTAATATATACAACTTTTCAACCGTAATTATTCATCAAATCAAGCAGTTTTCCACATTCATTTATGCTCTGCAAATGCAACTTTTGAGCAGTTTTTGGAAACAAATTACCATTTCTCATCAAAACAAAATATTTCTCCACTGAAGCATAAGACTACTATGGCATGTTTTATTTTTCAATATCGAAGAAAATGTTGATTTTTTTATTTTCTCTCCAAAAATAGAGAAGTTTCATATTAATTTTCCTTAAAAATCAGGAAATCTCTCTCCTAAAACCATAATAAAAGGGAAAAAAAAACAGAAAAAAATTAATGGGTTTTAGAAACTCCACTAAAATGACCTGGAATAAAGGTCAAGGTAATTACTGTTCATAAACTTTGTAGTACTATATACAGCAAGCTATTGGCTAAGTATCATATTCTTTTGTGATATGGATTTTTAAGAAGAAACTGTTGAAACAAATACTGTAAGATGACAGATACAGTGCTATCCGATAAGCTCAGTGTTTCTTTACCAAATGTATCAGTCATACTAAGAGTGAGGTTTAAGGTTGAATAGGATCAGGTAGATACAAATACATGAACATTTAGAGAGAAAAACCCAGTATTTCATCAAAATATCATACTGTTATATTTTGGCGTTTTCATTTCTTAATAAAAACCAGAAAAAAACAGTTTTTGCAGCCATCACTTTTAAAATTTATTTTCTTTTCTTTCACCAAAAGAAACTGCATAATAAGTGAAAGATATACTGATACCGGAAACACATATATGTTGTCAAATGAAAGTTTGTTGTGGCTAGGGGTTTAACCTTGGGCACCCCATGGCCAACCCTAGCACTCATATAGTATACATACATCCATAGGTTTATGTATATATATCACAACTTTCTAAAGGAATAAAATGCTTTTTGTACCAGAAGAAATATATTTGCATAGGTATATATATAACATGATAACAAAGCAAGTTTCTTGTTAGTGAGTCACAAAAGAATGCAAATAATAAATCCTGTATGTCTGATGAAAATGATTCATCCCCAGATAATGGAAGTAATTTTCTCCGGTCCCCATGCATACCTAACACCCATAGCTGTACACAACACCCACATTGCATAGGGTTAGTCATCTGACATTTGAGACAACAAATCTGACATATCATGTTAATATCAAAGAAGGTCATCATCCAACATAAATTTCCCCAACTTTCCGCTGCGGAATGACTTGATGACAATGTTAGCAGCAGCACTGAAGTCTGGTATATGCACATACTGACGTGTTTCGGTGGATTTGATCTTTTTAATCATTTTATTCTTCAGAGCCACATGTTTTAAAAATGGCATCACATCATCTATTGGTTCCTTGAGTTCAAAATATTTCACGTAATCAAACTGTTGTTGCTTGTTCATCCAGTATAACATATAGTCCACAATATATTCTTCCCCTACGTAATGGTCGGGCATACATCCACACAGTGCAAGCTTCATCCCCACATGGATATTCGGTACAGTAGGGGTCAGAATTCCGGGGGAGTCAGTAAGAAAGATTGGCGGATCAAAGTTCACCCTCACTTTATTCCCCACTGACCTCGTAACGCCGGCGATAGCTCCAACTGAAGCAGCTTTTTTGTGGTGTGTAGTGTTCAATCTCCTCAAGTAATTTAGAAATGTGGATTTTCCTATATTCGGTACTCCTAGTACCAGTAAGTTGAACTCATTAATCTCCGCTCTATGATACCTGGATCTCGCTTCGATGGCTTTAGTCACCAATGAAAACAGATCTCTTGACATAGCAGTATTCTTAGTAGACACTGTGCTCTGAGTAAACATCACATTGTCAACGCCTTCGGATTTTAACTTTGAAAGTATCAGATGTTTCTTTTTTAAATTGCACAAGTCCATTTTGTTGTAAACAAGGATGTGGGGACGGAGAGATATGATGTCATTAAAACGAGGGTTCCGTCCAGAAAATGGAATTCTAGCATCATGAACTTCGATAACGCAGTCAATGTTTTTCAGCATGTGTTGCACTTTTAAAACCCCTTTCTGCATGTGTCCAGGAAACCATTTGACCATGTCCATGTCAGGCAGGGTAAACGTCTTCCTGAAAGAATGTGTCACATTGGAAAACCGACTAGCCATGGCTCGTGTGGTTAAACTAACTGGTTACGCTGTAATGTCTGATTGATTGAGAGGCAGCATTTGTTCAGCATGGTCGCAGCCATTACTCAGCCTGCCGGATGTTGATTATTGAAGGGAAGCAACTCTGAGTGACGATAATCAGTAATGCATAGTTTCACTTCGTACGCCCAATCTGGCGAATGCTTTTGCAACGGGCTCCACAAATGTTTTAAATCTTAGGCCTAACTGAAACTATTTCATATAGGCCTAGCGTAAATTTCCCTTCTCTAGTGTCCATTAAGTACTACGGTAGATAACGCCATTTATCTAGTAAGAAAAATCGCTTCATACACATGTATAAAGCAGTGAGTGCTAATATTACAATCGCCCATTAAAGTTCTCTTTTTTTATCAGGCATACTTTTATTTATTATATAGTTATCGACGCCTTGCACAGCAAGCCGAATTTTTAAAAAGATTTATCCAAGGAGAAATATTGATCCTGTATGGTTATTCTAATTATGTACATGAAGTTAGTAAAATATGATATATTTAAAATGGTATATGTAAATGTAACATATAAAGTTCATTATCAATGAAATGACGCTTGTACATTAATTCATATAAATATAATTCTCCTTGATTTAATATGAAGCTTGCTTGCCATACTTTTTCCTTATTGTAAACGCCTTTATCAACATAAGTGATTATAAAAATAGCAATGGTAATTGAATTCTTCATTTAGATATCTATAATGCACGCACTCTCATCATGCCTAATTCGATTGTTTGTTTGTTTGTTTTTTGCCCGTCCTGGCTTGCCATGTCCAGATTTGCTGTCATCACTTTAGAGCGTTTAATAAATGTATGCATGTGTTTCAGGGTAATTTTATTTTCAGATAGCCAGGCCATTATTACTTAGAAAAATTGTCAACTATTTATATGTCCTTCTTAAAAGATTTTGACCAAACTTTATGAAAATATTACGTTCCAGAATACTAAAATGTATTGGTTCATGGTTCATGGTGGTCGACGTCTTGGAAAGCATAGTATTGCTTCTGTTGACGCCTCTTCATGGTTGTTGGTACCGTTTCATTATCTATTTACGTAATTAGAATGCTAATTCATTTTTTTTGAAGTGTCGCACATTTCATCAGATTTTATTGACTTTATATATGTCAATTGGATTGGACATCAGGCTAGGCCTATTTAAGTCCTTTCCAGACTTATTTACAAACATTACATATATTCTGTCATAACAATCCAATTAAACAGTGCAGGGGAGATAACTCCAATTTAGCTTGTGAAATGAAAATTTTCAACTTTTGTTTAATCATTTTCTGTTTATGTTTTAGATATTAATAATTAAATAAATCATGTATATTTATTGACAACCCATCCTACATTAAATCCAAGGGATACAGGCCCAAAAGTGTCGCACATGTATATGTCTCTTCAGTAGTACTGAGTACTGAAGTTTAAACATTGCGTTACGCGAGGTTAGTTACTTAGTGTATCAGAATTTGTAACGTTTCATCTTGGTGTGTATAGGAAGCTGAAACAAGTACCAAAACACTCATATACGTATAAATCCGTCAACATAGTACGAAAAATGGATAAATAACAGCTATGAACTTTTTTTTCCCAATTCCTCTGAAATTGTCGGTATGCTGTAACTGTAAATAAATTATTACATGCAATAGTTTAATTAATGTCAAAATACATCATTAACAGAAAAAACAAGGAATGACAAGAAAATATAGCATACGCAATGTGAATATTAACGAGATGACATATCTATCAGTCAGTCGGGTGGGTTGGTAGCGTAATCTACTATTGTTCACACACAGCCAAATCTCCTAAACATCTTTCAACACATCTTAAGATCAATTACAATACAATAATTACAATAATTATTTGCTCTAATTTTGCAATGTTTTTATCCGTCATCGGCAGACATTTTGTGGATTGTTCAGGGCTCAGTCAATATTCAATTAGATATAGCACAAACATATATAAATATATATTGTACATGGACTTAAGTAGATGTAAATTAATCCACACATAGGCCTGTCAATATTTAAGATTTCATCTGTTGTGTACTTTTTCTGGTGATAATTATAATTGAGAAATTTTGAAAACGTGATTTTTCTTTGGTTTCTTGAAAAGACAAATATGGATTTCCATTTCAATGTTCATTGCTTACAGGAAAATAATATTGAAGATGAATGTCAAAACCACACATGTGATTGCATCTATGGACTACGGTAACTGATACATTATACCAAACATGAATCACGTTGCACCGCAAAGAAGTTTCATCCTCATCGGTGATGCTAGGAGCCAAATAAGTGGAAGTCCAACCTGATCTGAAATAGTGTAGAAAGCAAATAGGAGGGGAACTTTACATACATACATATGTTCTATTCTGACAAACATAGGATTTTATAATACTTTGACAGTCGGCTCTGATATCAAAAATGTTAATATGATAACAACGACATTATACTTTAACAATGAACGCTAGATATTCTCAAATAGAGACCGCAGATTCCTCTTGTTTTCTTTCTTTCTGTTTTCGTTTGAGCGCATATTCTTGATATTCGTATTTTCTAAATTAAAGGGTGTTAATTGGGGCTCCGATCGACCAGGACATTTTCCAGCCTGAGGTAGAACGACCAGGAGCACTGTACAAATGTCGGTACCGTAATGAGGAGACGAAGGAGCAGTGTACACCAGTACAAGTCGACAACACAGGTAAGTATAACCAGTAGATACAGAGGTAGGGTACCGTAATGAGGAGACGAGGGAGCAGTGTACACAGGTACAAGTCGACAACACAGGTAAGTATAACCAGTAGATACAGAGGTAGGGTCGGTACCGTAATGAGGAGACGAGGGAGCAGTGTACACAGGTACAAGTCGACAACACAGGTAAGTATAACCAGTAGATACAGAGGTAGGGTCGGTACCGTAATGAGGAGACGAGGGAGCAGTGTACACAGGTACAAGTCGACAACACAGGTAAGTATAACCAGTAGATACAGAGGTAGGGTCGGTACCGTAATGAGGAGACGAGGGAGCAGTGTACACAGGTACAAGTCGACAACACAGGTAAGTATAACCAGTAGATACAGAGGTAGGGTCGGTACCGTAATGAGGAGACGAGGGAGCAGTGTACACAGGTACAAGTCGACAACACAGGTAAGTATAACCAGTAGATACAGAGGTAGGGTCGGTACCGTAATGAGGAGACGAGGGAGCAGTGTACACAGGTACAAGTCGACAACACAGGTAAGTATAACCAGTAGATACAGAGGTAGGGTCGGTACCGTAATGAGGAGACGAGGGAGCAGTGTACACAGGTACAAGTCGACAACACAGGTAAGTATAACCAGTAGATACAGAGGTAGGGTCGGTACCGTAATGAGGAGACGAGGGAGCAGTGTACACAGGTACAAGTCGACAACACAGGTAAGTATAACCAGTAGATACAGAGGTAGGGTCGGTACCGTAATGAGGAGACGAGGGAGCAGTGTACACAGGTACAAGTCGACAACACAGGTAAGTATAACCAGTAGATACAGAGGTAGGGTCGGTACCGTAATGAGGAGACGAGGGAGCAGTGTACACAGGTACAAGTCGACAACACAGGTAAGTATAACCAGTAGATACAGAGGTAGGGTCGGTACCGTAATGAGGAGACGAGGGAGCAGTGTACACAGGTACAAGTCGACAACACAGGTAAGTATAACCAGTAGATACAGAGGTAGGGTCGGTACCGTAATGAGGAGACGAGGGAGCAGTGTACACAGGTACAAGTCGACAACACAGGTAAGTATAACCAGTAGATACAGAGGTAGGGTCGGTACCGTAATGAGGAGACGAGGGAGCAGTGTACACAGGTACAAGTCGACAACACAGGTAAGTATAACCAGTAGATACAGAGGTAGGGTCGGTACCGTAATGAGGAGACGAGGGAGCAGTGTACACAGGTACAAGTCGACAACACAGGTAAGTATAACCAGTAGATACAGAGGTAGGGTCGGTACCGTAATGAGGAGACGAGGGAGCAGTGTACACAGGTACAAGTCGACAACACAGGTAAGTATAACCAGTAGATACAGAGGTAGGGTCGGTACCGTAATGAGGAGACGAGGGAGCAGTGTACACAGGTACAAGTCGACAACACAGGTAAGTATAACCAGTAGATACAGAGGTAGGGTCGGTACCGTAATGAGGAGACGAGGGAGCAGTGTACACAGGTACAAGTCGACAACACAGGTAAGTATAACCAGTAGATACAGAGGTAGGGTCGGTACCGTAATGAGGAGACGAGGGAGCAGTGTACACAGGTACAAGTCGACAACACAGGTAAGTATAACCAGTAGATACAGAGGTAGGGTCGGTACCGTAATGAGGAGACGAGGGAGCAGTGTACACAGGTACAAGTCGACAACACAGGTAAGTATAACCAGTAGATACAGAGGTAGGGTCGGTACCGTAATGAGGAGACGAGGGAGCAGTGTACACAGGTACAAGTCGACAACACAGGTAAGTATAACCAGTAGATACAGAGGTAGGGTCGGTACCGTAATGAGGAGACGAGGGAGCAGTGTACACAGGTACAAGTCGACAACACAGGTAAGTATAACCAGTAGATACAGAGGTAGGGTCGGTACCGTAATGAGGAGACGAGGGAGCAGTGTACACAGGTACAAGTCGACAACACAGGTAAGTATAACCAGTAGATACAGAGGTAGGGTCGGTACCGTAATGAGGAGACGAGGGAGCAGTGTACACAGGTACAAGTCGACAACACAGGTAAGTATAACCAGTAGATACAGAGGTAGGGTCGGTACCGTAATGAGGAGACGAGGGAGCAGTGTACACAGGTACAAGTCGACAACACAGGTAAGTATAACCAGTAGATACAGAGGTAGGGTCGGTACCGTAATGAGGAGACGAGGGAGCAGTGTACACAGGTACAAGTCGACAACACAGGTAAGTATAACCAGTAGATACAGAGGTAGGGTCGGTACCGTAATGAGGAGACGAGGGAGCAGTGTACACAGGTACAAGTCGACAACACAGGTAAGTATAACCAGTAGATACAGAGGTAGGGTCGGTACCGTAATGAGGAGACGAGGGAGCAGTGTACACAGGTACAAGTCGACAACACAGGTAAGTATAACCAGTAGATACAGAGGTAGGGTCGGTACCGTAATGAGGAGACGAGGGAGCAGTGTACACAGGTACAAGTCGACAACACAGGTAAGTATAACCAGTAGATACAGAGGTAGGGTCGGTACCGTAATGAGGAGACGAGGGAGCAGTGTACACAGGTACAAGTCGACAACACAGGTAAGTATAACCAGTAGATACAGAGGTAGGGTCGGTACCGTAATGAGGAGACGAGGGAGCAGTGTACACAGGTACAAGTCGACAACACAGGTAAGTATAACCAGTAGATACAGAGGTAGGGTCGGTACCGTAATGAGGAGACGAGGGAGCAGTGTACACAGGTACAAGTCGACAACACAGGTAAGTATAACCAGTAGATACAGAGGTAGGGTCGGTACCGTAATGAGGAGACGAGGGAGCAGTGTACACAGGTACAAGTCGACAACACAGGTAAGTATAACCAGTAGATACAGAGGTAGGGTCGGTACCGTAATGAGGAGACGAGGGAGCAGTGTACACAGGTACAAGTCGACAACACAGGTAAGTATAACCAGTAGATACAGAGGTAGGGTCGGTACCGTAATGAGGAGACGAGGGAGCAGTGTACACAGGTACAAGTCGACAACACAGGTAAGTATAACCAGTAGATACAGAGGTAGGGTCGGTACCGTAATGAGGAGACGAGGGAGCAGTGTACACAGGTACAAGTCGACAACACAGGTAAGTATAACCAGTAGATACAGAGGTAGGGTCGGTACCGTAATGAGGAGACGAGGGAGCAGTGTACACAGGTACAAGTCGACAACACAGGTAAGTATAACCAGTAGATACAGAGGTAGGGTCGGTACCGTAATGAGGAGACGAGGGAGCAGTGTACACAGGTACAAGTCGACAACACAGGTAAGTATAACCAGTAGATACAGAGGTAGGGTCGGTACCGTAATGAGGAGACGAGGGAGCAGTGTACACAGGTACAAGTCGACAACACAGGTAAGTATAACCAGTAGATACAGAGGTAGGGTCGGTACCGTAATGAGGAGACGAGGGAGCAGTGTACACAGGTACAAGTCGACAACACAGGTAAGTATAACCAGTAGATACAGAGGTAGGGTCGGTACCGTAATGAGGAGACGAGGGAGCAGTGTACACAGGTACAAGTCGACAACACAGGTAAGTATAACCAGTAGATACAGAGGTAGGGTCGGTACCGTAATGAGGAGACGAGGGAGCAGTGTACACAGGTACAAGTCGACAACACAGGTAAGTATAACCAGTAGATACAGAGGTAGGGTCGGTACCGTAATGAGGAGACGAGGGAGCAGTGTACACAGGTACAAGTCGACAACACAGGTAAGTATAACCAGTAGATACAGAGGTAGGGTCGGTACCGTAATGAGGAGACGAGGGAGCAGTGTACACAGATACAAGTCGACAACACAGGTAAGTATAACCAGTAGATACAGAGGTAGGATCGGAGAAAATTAGACCTTTTTTTGGCTAAAAAACATAAAATAATTGTGAAATGCACTAATGTAACGGTTCTTGACTTGGAGCATGTATATTTTATAGTGTCAGGGTGTTTATGTGTTTGATTAATGAATATGATAAATTGCCATATTCAATACAATATTAGCAGATTACGATAGTTTTTTGTTGTTTTTTTAAAGGGGGGGGGGGGGGGGGGGGGGGGGGGCGTACGCCCATTACACCCTCACCTGGACCCGCCCCTGATCTCCTCTTTTTCCGCCACTACTGGGGATCGAACCGATATTCTTGTGAGAGTGAGTGGTCTGCAGCTTACCCTTTATTGCACACAGTAGAAATGACTGTGCGCGTTAGCGGTCACGGCTACCGAGACACCCTCACCGAAGTTATTAATCATAGTAACAATTTTGTGTTGAAGAAACAGTCAGGCAAATTCAAGTTTAGTTATGATGCAAAATAGTCACTAAAACATTGAAGTAAGGAAACGCCCACATGAAAAGCTGAAATCCAAACAAAGTAAACGGTTGCACCATAGGGACACTCCGTCCATCCTGGACCCACCAGTAAGACAAAAGAATGTAAATCCGAGTTAAAATTGCACTGAAACACACATAGACATACAACAATAGGAGAAGGTATCTATACACCCTGTATTACGTTACAATTTTACAACTTCGGGCTACATTAGATAATGTATTCTTTAACATTTGTATTTCATTTAAACCGTGGCAGAATAAATTCAAGTAACAACGTTATGGACTACCTCGGGGATTTTAAAACCCGTGTTATTCTACATTGTAATTGTTAAGCTGATATTCCTTGCAATACGCGTTATTTTTTTATGTTCGTTTTAATATCACTTCTGAACTTGCAATTAACCTTCTCAAACTTTTACACTTAAAAGGTGAGTGAATGGATTGATTTCGTTAAGTCTTAACAATTTGACATAATTTTGATTCTGCAGGTTATAATGAACAGGTTATGATGTTCCACGGTAGGAGCATCAAGTTTCATCACCACAAAAATAATGACGTTTTATTCATGAACATGTTTTTGATTTTGCAGGTAATACTGAACAGAGTATGGTGTTCCACGGTAGGAGCATCAAGTTTCACCACCACAAAGATGGTCAGTGGCTGGGCGTGGCTCTCGATGTCCGACCGGATGACCAATCGTCAGTGCTGGTCAGTATTCGTTTGATTTCGATTTCATTGACTAAGGAAAAATTCATTAAGATTAACATAATATATAATACTAATTTTATACTAACTTTAAACTATCTATTTATCTATTTAATAAATTCGGGTAAAGTGATTCAACTTCATTATTTAATAATGAGGATTTTTTTATTTGACACAACAATGAGAATCTGTATAAAACATTACTTGAAAACCACCGTATACTATTTTTAATTTGAAAGTATGGGGGTGGGGGGACACATTCAGACTAGAACCACATGTTTGTTCTTGTTTGTCGATGCAGAAATATTTTTGTTTTGTTTTGAGATCTCCTCAGTTCTTGTTGTTTTGTACATAATGTATTGTTGAAGCAGTCCTATGTGATAACGTTGTGACATGCATGCTTTTTGTTTTGTTTTTAATTTTTGCCAATATTGTTACGTAGGTGTGCGCTCACCGATGGAAGGACAACTTCCTGTTAAAGAAATTTGACGACATATCTCACATGAACGGCATGTGCTATGAATTACATAGTAACCTTACTGCGGCAGGACGACTCGTCCCGGCTCTCACCAAGCTGAACCGCCTGGTGAACCGACGACTCCGGTATGCCGAGTTCTCTATGGGAAGTCTTGGCATGGCAGCACAGTTCTCTGACGTAAGTACTTGTAATCAATTTCTCTTCATGGTATGCAATAACTTTATTTGTATTTTCATCATTGAAATTAACTTTAAAGAAGTTTGGTAAATCAATAACTACCGAAGCTACACGCATAATGCGCCTGGATATACGTTTTACAATATCTCCCTTTAGAAGTTTTACACCATCTCATTTTAGAACGTTTTATACCATCTCCCTTTAGAACGTTTTACACCATCTCCCTTTAGAACGTTTAATACCATCTCACTTTAGAACGTTTTATATCATCTCCCTTTAGAACGTTAAACACCATCCTCCTTTAGAACGTTTTATACCATCTCCCTTTAGAACGTTTTATACCATCTCCCTTTAGAACGTTTTACACCATCTCCCCTTAAGAACGTTTTACACCATCTCCCCTTAAGGATGTACACCTCTGAGAAGTCCTGTATTAAACTTTTTTTCTTATATTGATTTTTGGGAAAAGGAGATAATGGCATAGTAGAAAATGCAAAAAAAACTATATGTTGGTGAGTTCGTTTTTGTGCTATGATCGGTCAAAGATACCAATTTAACACAATATGTGATTTTAGGTGAATTTTCGTGTTTTGACCATTGGCAGAACAAATTCATACAATTTCTTCCAAGTGTGTTATCAGATATGTATGAATGTTTGTAGAATTGATAAAAATATTATTTTCTTTGAAACTATGGAAGTAAAATGTCTTAAACTTATTCATTTTACTCAAAAATGCGATTTTAGTTACCCCTACCCCTTATTTTTTAATGAAAAAATGCACATTTTTCACCATTTTTTGCCGATTAAACGCTTGATATAAAAAAATCCTGTAATAAACTTTTTTTAGTATTCAATGAATCGAAAGAAAATGAGTTTCTCTTTCTAAAACAGCCACAAAAATGGGGGGTCGGTGTGCTTCTTTTTTTGTCCCATTATTATTTGTGTTATTTTTCACCTTTTTCGGGGTCAAAAATCAAAAGTGCTTCAGTTACCCTAATATGTAAAAAAAAAAATCAATAATATATAACTTTCCACTTTTTTGCATATTATTTTGATCATATTGAACATTATAAAGTTGTACAGCAAAATTAAACCTGCTACAATTAAAAATGGTGACACAATGACGATTTAAGTGATCAATCTAGTGTCAAAAAAGGTGAATTTTGGCCCTTTGTGAAGCGCAAGAAATTCACATAAATCCACTTTTTCAAAATGGCCGCCAAATTGGTCATTTTTTTAAATATTCTTGTAAAAAATGTTCTACACACAACAGACATCTAGTTTTTTTACATGATTTTTAGATGTGTGTTTGCTATTATACTTATCATAATTTGTTAAATATTACAAAAACCCGTTACACCAGATCAAAACGAGACTTGAACGTGACTGAAACCTCAGAAGAGTACATCCTTAAGAACGTTTGACACCATTTCCCTTTAGAACGTTTTACACCATCTCCCTTTAGAACGTTTTACACCATTTCCCTTTAAAACGTTTTATACCATCTCACTTTAGAACGTTAAACACCATCTCCCCTTAAGAACGTTTAACACCATTTCCCTTTAGAACGTTTTACACCATCTCCCTTTAGAACGTTTTACACCATGTCCTTTTAGAGGTTTTTCGCCTAATAGAAAAACATAAAATATCATATTGACTGAAACACAGAAAGCAGTTATAAAGATATTTACCATTAGTAAACTTTGACAGACTTTGAATATACTGAGTGGTGTTCAATGTAGACAAAATTATATAGATCACAGTAGATCTATTTTATTCTGATAGGAAGGAGGCCAACTGTTGATGGGAGCACCGGGACTTAACGACTGGTCTGGTACGTAGAACGCCTCAGTTTACTAAATGTACACACTAATTGTAAACTTACTTTGGGAGGGGGGATTTACATATGTACAGTTTCGTCATTTTGTTATCATTTTAGGAAACCTTCAACTTATCTCCTGATATAGTTGTTGCAACGCGAAGACGATCAGTGTCCAATGAAATAGCTCAGAGCGAATTTGTTCTGATTTGTTTCTGGGAAATAACAACAATTAAATACAGAATGTATTTTATTGCATTTATGTTTGTGGTAACGGTTTATTTTGGGATTCTTTCTTTTTGCCCTAGAATATATTTTCCTAGTGAGCAAGGCGAACAGGACGCACATGCGTATAAAAAAATGATCACGTGGTCTAGCTAAGCGTCACTTGAAAAATTTCTTCACGGGCAGAAAGGTAGGGCGCTATTTTAAACATTGATTTCTTCCCGCCGCCGTCCCCTTACACCTCTAATTGTATATGATGGCATAATACTCATGGTATGTTTAACAGTTATTCAAGGTTTGGGCGTTTTCTTGTCCCCTCACCTACTATAGTCATTAGGAGAATGGCATTGCATTTGATTATGAAATGCAGTCTATGGAACACCTTCTCAGGAGGGTGTTCAATACATGTATTGTAACATGTATTTTATGTTATGTCGTACATGTATTTTTATGTTATGTCGTTTTAATAAAAACGGCCATTTTCAATCATTATGTCTTTCTGGTTTTTATTGACTATCGTACTATTACATAGCTTGCTGCTTGACTGATAGGTGCGAACCATTCAACATAAATAACAAAAATGTAAAAATTCAATAGATCCCTCCTCTAAATATGTAATAATTTCTTTGTTACTTTGGATGTCACTGATCAATTTACTCGTGACCTTTCACCTTTGGAAGAAAGAAACACAGCGAACTCTGGCATCCTTATAAGATATATATGTATGCTATTCACTTGACCCCGCATAATACTGAAGTATACTTGTTTTCCTTACAGGAGGCGTCGCAATAGAGAAAGAGAGCGATTCCAGGCGGGACCTGCGCTACATAGAACCTGTTCACAGCATTTACCACGACAACTACATAGGTATCTTACGACTCTAAATGGTCGGCACATATTGTTTACAAGCAGTATACACAAACTTGTTTACAATAAACATCTATAGTCACTCTTCTATTTCAATGATACTGGGCGCATCTCCCTGATCTACACGTTGCCTGTTGTGCTGTCTCATTACATGTATTTAAAGAAGATACGCTATAATTAAGACGCTCTCTTTTTTTCACTTGAGTACTTACAGATTTTGTAAGTATATACATTGTTTACTGTTGCCAGGATACGCCATCACCACCGGAAGTTACTTGTCACGCAGGTCCAAGAATATTGCATTAGGAGCTCCAAAGGCTAATAACACCGGAAAGGTATACATTCAGCGTCTTATTTCCTTGATATTAAAAACTCACGAACTAAAAATAAAAATAAATATTTGCAAGAAGTTATATCATTACTATCTATCTACGTTGTTTGTGAATTGATGATAATTTTAAATTCCCATATTTTTATGAATTTTTCATTAAGTTCAAAGATGAAGGTAACCCAGTTTCGCCTCCACAAATGTATACCTTCATATAGACTTTTTGACGCTCAGTTCTCGATGATGCCTTTTCGTATCGCATTTGATAGATGATTTTGTCCTGTGTTTGGACGCTGTTGTATAATTTGTCCTTTTTGTGTATGTTGTATATTTTGTGTTGGCTCTGTGGTATGATTTGACCTTTTGTGTTGACTCTGTTGTATACATTGTGTTGGCTCTGTTGTATGATTTGACCTTTTGTGTTGACTCTGTTGTATATTTTGTGTTGGCTCTGTTGTATGATCTGACCTTTTGTGTTGCTGCTGTTGTATATGTTGTGTTTGCTCTGTGATTTGATTTGACCTTTTGTGTTGATATTGTTGTATATGTTGTGTTGGCTCTGTGGTATGATTTGACCTTTTGTGTTGATGCTGTTGTATATGTTGGTTGGCTCTGTGGTATGATTTGACCTTTTGTGTTGACTCTGTTGTATATGTTGTGTTTGCTCTGTGGTATGATTTGACCTTTGGTGTTGA
>NW_018407146.1:740716-784605 GCF_002113885.1 Mizuhopecten yessoensis | reverse complement strand
TATGTTGTGTTGGCTCTGTGGTATGATTTGACCTATTGTGTTGCTGCTGTTGTATATCTTGTGTTTGCTTTGTGGTATGATTTGACCTTTTGTGTTGACTCTGTTGTATATGTTGTGTTGGCGCTGTGGTATGATTTGACCTATGTGTTGACTCTGTTGTATATTTTGTGTTTGCTCTGTGGTATGATTTGACCTTTTGTGTTGCTGCTGTTGTATATGTTGTGTTGGCTCTGTGGTATGATTTGACCTTTTGTGTTGATGCTGTTGTATATGTTGTGTTGGCTCTGTGGTATGATTTGACCTTTTGTGTTGATGCTGTTGTATATGTTGTGTTGGCTCTGTGGTATGATTTGACCTTTTGTGTTGATGCTGTTGTATATGTTGTGTTGGCTCTGTGGTATGATTTGACCTTTTGTGTTGATGCTGTTGTATATGTTGTGTTGGCTCTGTGGTATGATTTGACCTTTTGTGTTGATGCTGTTGTATATGTTGTGTTGGCTCTGTGGTATGATTTGACCTTTTGTGTTGATGCTGTTGTATATGTTGTGTTGGCTCTGTGGTATGATTTGACCTTTTGTGTTGATGCTGTTGTATATGTTGTGTTGGCTCTGTGGTATGATTTGACCTTTTGTGTTGATGCTGTTGTATATGTTGTGTTGGCTCTGTGGTATGATTTGACCTTTTGTGTTGATGCTGTTGTATATGTTGTGTTGGCTCTGTGGTATGATTTGACCTTTTGTGTTGATGCTGTTGTATATGTTGTGTTGGCTCTGTGGTATGATTTGACCTTTTGTGTTGATGCTGTTGTATATGTTGTGTTGGCTCTGTGGTATGATTTGACCTTTTGTGTTGATGCTGTTGTATATGTTGTGTTGGCTCTGTGGTATGATTTGACCTTTTGTGTTGATGCTGTTGTATATGTTGTGTTGGCTCTGTGGTATGATTTGACCTTTTGTGTTGATGCTGTTGTATATGTTGTGTTGGCTCTGTGGTATGATTTGACCTTTTGTGTTGATGCTGTTGTATATGTTGTGTTGGCTCTGTGGTATGATTTGACCTTTTGTGTTGATGCTGTTGTATATGTTGTGTTGGCTCTGTGGTATGATTTGACCTTTTGTGTTGATGCTGTTGTATATGTTGTGTTGGCTCTGTGGTATGATTTGACCTTTTGTGTTGATGCTGTTGTATATGTTGTGTTGGCTCTGTGGTATGATTTGACCTTTTGTGTTGATGCTGTTGTATATGTTGTGTTGGCTCTGTGGTATGATTTGACCTTTTGTGTTGATGCTGTTGTATATGTTGTGTTGGCTCTGTGGTATGATTTGACCTTTTGTGTTGATGCTGTTGTATATGTTGTGTTGGCTCTGTGGTATGATTTGACCTTTTGTGTTGATGCTGTTGTATATGTTGTGTTGGCTCTGTGGTATGATTTGACCTTTTGTGTTGATGCTGTTGTATATGTTGTGTTGGCTCTGTGGTATGATTTGACCTTTTGTGTTGATGCTGTTGTATATGTTGTGTTGGCTCTGTGGTATGATTTGACCTTTTGTGTTGATGCTGTTGTATATGTTGTGTTGGCTCTGTGGTATGATTTGACCTTTTGTGTTGATGCTGTTGTATATGTTGTGTTGGCTCTGTGGTATGATTTGACCTTTTGTGTTGATGCTGTTGTATATGTTGTGTTGGCTCTGTGGTATGATTTGACCTTTTGTGTTGATGCTGTTGTATATGTTGTGTTGGCTCTGTGGTATGATTTGACCTTTTGTGTTGATGCTGTTGTATATGTTGTGTTGGCTCTGTGGTATGATTTGACCTTTTGTGTTGATGCTGTTGTATATGTTGTGTTGGCTCTGTGGTATGATTTGACCTTTTGTGTTGATGCTGTTGTATATGTTGTGTTGGCTCTGTGGTATGATTTGACCTTTTGTGTTGATGCTGTTGTATATGTTGTGTTGGCTCTGTGGTATGATTTGACCTTTTGTGTTGATGCTGTTGTATATGTTGTGTTGGCTCTGTGGTATGATTTGACCTTTTGTGTTGATGCTGTTGTATATGTTGTGTTGGCTCTGTGGTATGATTTGACCTTTTGTGTTGATGCTGTTGTATATGTTGTGTTGGCTCTGTGGTATGATTTGACCTTTTGTGTTGATGCTGTTGTATATGTTGTGTTGGCTCTGTGGTATGATTTGACCTTTTGTGTTGATGCTGTTGTATATGTTGTGTTGGCTCTGTGGTATGATTTGACCTTTTGTGTTGATGCTGTTGTATATGTTGTGTTGGCTCTGTGGTATGATTTGACCTTTTGTGTTGATGCTGTTGTATATGTTGTGTTGGCTCTGTGGTATGATTTGACCTTTTGTGTTGATGCTGTTGTATATGTTGTGTTGGCTCTGTGGTATGATTTGACCTTTTGTGTTGATGCTGTTGTATATGTTGTGTTGGCTCTGTGGTATGATTTGACCTTTTGTGTTGATGCTGTTGTATATGTTGTGTTGGCTCTGTGGTATGATTTGACCTTTTGTGTTGACTCTGTTGTATATGTTGTGTTGGCTCTGTGGTATGATTTGACCTTTTGTGTTGCTGCTGTTGTATATGTTGTGTTGGCTCTGTGGTATGATTTGACCTTTTGTGTTGATGCTGTTGTATATGTTGTGTTGGCTCTGTGGTATGATTTGACCTTTTGTGTTGACTCTGTTGTATATGTTGTGTTGGCTCTGTGGTATGATTTGACCTTTTGTGTTGCTGCTGTTGTATATGTTGTGTTGGCTCTGTGGTATGATTTGACCTTTTGTGTTGATGCTGTTGTATATGTTGTGTTGGCTCTGTGGTATGATTTGACCTTTTGTGTTGATGCTGTTGTATATGTTGTGTTGGCTCTGTGGTATGATTTGACCTTTTGTGTTGATGCTGTTGTATATGTTGTGTTGGCTCTGTGGTATGATTTGACCTTTTGTGTTGACTCTGTTGTATATGTTGTGTTGGCTCTGTGGTATGATTTGACCTTTTGTGTTGCTGCTGTTGTATATGTTGTGTTGGCTCTGTGGTATGATTTGACCTTTTGTGTTGATGCTGTTGTATATGTTGTGTTGGCTCTGTGGTATGATTTGACCTTTTGTGTTGATGCTGTTGTATATGTTGTGTTGGCTCTGTGGTATGATTTGACCTTTTGTGTTGATGCTGTTGTATATGTTGTGTTGGCTCTGTGGTATGATTTGACCTTTTGTGTTGATGCTGTTGTATATGTTGTGTTGGCTCTGTGGTATGATTTGACCTTTTGTGTTGACTCTGTTGTATATGTTGTGTTGGCTCTGTGGTATGATTTGACCTTTTGTGTTGCTGCTGTTGTATATGTTGTGTTGGCTCTGTGGTATGATTTGACCTTTTGTGTTGATGCTGTTGTATATGTTGTGTTGGCTCTGTGGTATGATTTGACCTTTTGTGTTGATGCTGTTGTATATGTTGTGTTGGCTCTGTGGTATGATTTGACCTTTTGTGTTGATGCTGTTGTATATGTTGTGTTGGCTCTGTGGTATGATTTGACCTTTTGTGTTGATGCTGTTGTATATGTTGTGTTGGCTCTGTGGTATGATTTGACCTTTTGTGTTGACTCTGTTGTATATGTTGTGTTGGCTCTGTGGTATGATTTGACCTTTTGTGTTGCTGCTGTTGTATATGTTGTGTTGGCTCTGTGGTATGATTTGACCTTTTGTGTTGATGCTGTTGTATATGTTGTGTTGGCTCTGTGGTATGATTTGACCTTTTGTGTTGATGCTGTTGTATATGTTGTGTTGGCTCTGTGGTATGATTTGACCTTTTGTGTTGACTCTGTTGTATATGTTGTGTTGGCTCTGTGGTATGATTTGACCTTTTGTGTTGCTGCTGTTGTATATGTTGTGTTGGCTCTGTGGTATGATTTGACCTTTTGTGTTGATGCTGTTGTATATGTTGTGTTGGCTCTGTGGTATGATTTGACCTTTTGTGTTGATGCTGTTGTATATGTTGTGTTGGCTCTGTGGTATGATTTGACCTTTTGTGTTGACTCTGTTGTATATGTTGTGTTTGCTCTGTGGTATGATTTGACCTTTTGTGTTGACTCTGTGGTATGATTTGACCTTTTGTGTTGATGCTGTTGTATATTTTGTGTTGGCTCTGTGGTATGATTTGACCTTTTGTGTTGACTCTGTTGTATATATTGTGTTGGCTCTGTGATTTGCTTTGACCTACTGAGTTGATGTTGTGATATATTTTCAAGTTTCAGATACAAGTTGAGGCATTGAAAGAATGTTCACGTGAACCTACTTATTCGCATGAAACATAAAAATGTTGTTAAATTAAGTTAAAATAGATAATTGTGATTTTTTCCTCGTGCATATATGAAGAAGTCATCGTGGGTTTCTTAAATTTATTGTAAATATTTATTCAAATACAGTAAAGTGACGGATATTTATCAGTAAGTATTCGTTTAAAATTTCAAACCCTCTAGACGAATTGGTCGTTTTAGGCAAAATAAATTATTTGCAGTAGTCGAAGAGCTTAGTATCAAAAATTGAAAAAGATATAACAATGCTGAATTATCCATGTCCTATTAAATTTCCAGGTTTTCATCTTTGATTTGGCAAACCCAAAAGACAGTCCACAGATAACAATAACTGGAAGTCAGGTACGTATGGGATTAGTTAGGTACGTATGGGATTAGTTAGGTACGTATGGGAGAAGTCAGGTACGTATGGGATTAGTCAGGTACGTATGGGATTTGTCAGGTATGTATGAGATTAGTTAGGTACGTATGGAATTAGTTAGGTACGTATGGGATTGGTCAGGTACGTATGGGATTAGTCAGGTACGTATGGGATTAGTTAGGTACGTATGTGATTATTTAGGTACGTATGGGATTAGTTAGGTACGTATGGGATTAGTCAGGTACGTATGGGATTAGTCAGGTACGTATGAGATTAGTTAGGTACGTATGGAATTAGTTAGGTACGTATGGGATTAGTCAGGTACGTATGGGATTAGTTATGTACGTATGGGATTAGTCAGGTACGTATTGGATTAGTCAGGTACGTATGGGTTTAGTCAGGTACGTATGGGATTAGTCAGGTACGTATGGGATTAGTTAGGTACGGCTTTGTGATAGCGCCTTTCTGCTCTATTCTTATTACCATGAGATATATTCAATATATATCTTGATACATATATTAGTATTATATTGTTTGGGGCTGCCAAAGTTTGGGAATTTTTAGTTTAGTATCACGTACCATTATGATGTACTAATGTAAGGCGCTTCAATAACCCACACTCCTTCCACTGTTAATACAATATATGACAATGAATGCATAGTATTCTACATTAGACAAAAAGACCAAAAAGATCTTTCCAAGTCCTTTAATAGACTGCCGTTTTTTTGTGATATCGAAGGTATGTTTTCGTTAAAGGAAAACAACTGTATTGACCACATCCATCGTATATACACTCCTGAACCGTAAACAATGGACGCTACATAATGTCAAACGACAACACTTACAACCTAAAACAGGGATTTTATAACAAACAAATCAAATTTTAATAAGTTTTCTATATTTTTTCAGATTTTCAGTAAAATTTAATCAACATACTACATGAACAAGGAATTTTAAATTTATCTAATACAGTTATTTAATTTTTGAGTCCAGTGTAGAGGAGCTCTATCGGCTCCTGTATTGGAAACTAACTTTAACTTAACTTAACTTTAATCTATATATCTTTTATTTCATAAAAAAATCTCCGTTAGTAATATCAATTAGCCTTTTATTTCCTTTACAATCAACTTTTTTTCCAAATCACATATTTTGATTGGCTCAATGCTCCATACAGACAAAAGGAAACAAAGCCATGTACTGTTTTTGGTTTCACTACAGATGGGAAGCTACTTCGGGTCAGCCCTGTGTACGATGAAGTTAAGCTCGGACCGATGGGACGATATATTAGTTGGTGCTCCTTGGTACTCAACGAACGGTAGTCAGGAAGGGCGTGTCTTTATATACGTCTCCAGGGGACTGGTAAGTTATTATTAAGGCGGTAAAAAAACATATTCAGAACGTGATCCAACTACGATCGCTTGTGTTTCATGTTATTGAGAAAGTAAAACACCTTTTCTGACCATTGTCTTAGTTTAATCATCCTTTGAACAGTCGAGGAATGAAATTAGACCATCGTTAAGTGTTGTATATTCGTATAATGTGACAAATGGGCCTACTTGCTAACTACCATCTTTCCCCTACTATTATATTCTGTTTGGGACAGTCAATAGGACCTGCTGTCTACCTAACAGCACGTGCGACCATTAACGTTTCTTTCCCTAGCATACTTGATTTTACTTTTTCTGGCGCTAGTTGCCACAAACATGTGCAATAGTATGCGGACCATGTTATGATGTTTTACTGACATGTCAATTTAAATGGACGTTGATAAGCATCGATCAAATTAACTTTCCTTTTGAAACTTTTACGAGTCAGAAAAAGGATTTCGACTGTGTTTAACAAGCATTAATCTAGGTTCCAAATGAATGTAAATAAGACGTTTGACTTCCCTGGGGGCGGAGAGGAGGAGAAGCCAAAAACGATTCGATTCTTCGTGTAAATGAAGGGATTGTAAACTTACTTGGAATACATCAATTAGTAGCCATGGAACTCAACGTTTTATTAATAAAGGATGGACCCTCACTAGAATGAAGGACCTATCCAAAAGGAGAAATATTGGCAAATCTTTATTTTAAATTCTTCATTTCGAGTGATTTCATTTTCACCTTATTTAGCATGGAATATTGCTAAACGAATAAAAATGCAATGTTGAATAGAACCTTATTTTCTCAGATGCTGTGTGTGTATGTGATCCTTGGATTTTCACTCATCATGATACACGATTGACGGATTCTTTATTGTTTTTGTCATTGCTATTTCCGAGTAATTTTTATTAAGGTCAAAAATACTTATCTAATGACGTCAGCTCATGCCAAAAAATGATCGTGTAATGACATTTTACATGTTCGGTTTATAATTGTTTTTGTTTTTTCTAGATGGGATTTCAAAAGTCTGACACAGAACTAACCGGATCGTCCTCCAGAAATGCTGGATTTGGTTCAACCATAATTAACCTTGGGGACATAAACAACGACGGTTTCCATGGTAACGCATTATCAACCAAAACTACATGGTTAATATTGTATACGCTTTATAAACGCTTCATACATTGACAGCGACAGCACTGGTCGATGCTTGTTATCTACGCTCACGAGTTTCTTCAGTGGATAAGCAAATTGGTTAAGGAACCTCGTACCACTGCCAAAAATGTAAACATGAATTGGAAACTTGCTTACCTTGATTTTATCTTTAATAAGTTATTTCATAAAAGAAAGCTATACTTTGCTTAACTTTTGTAAAGAAACAATAAAAATGGAATTAAGAAAAGTGATATCATCAAACATTGTTCTGAGCCTACTTTATACGCTACAGGGCAACGCCGGATTGGGGTCCCTGGGACTCCGATCACAAAACGGTCGCTCTAATCAAATAAGCTACCTGATAAGCAGCATTTCCATGTCCTAGCAGACTTCAGTTGTATTTGAAATAAAATTAATGGACAGGTTACTGTTTGTATCAAAACTACCGTGGATTACTCTAGTGTGTGTCTGCAGTGGGACAGGAATCGTTCATCGCAGCCTCGTAGGTATATATTATGGAAAGTTCTTTTTACACAACCAAAGACATGTTTTCTATGTGACGTGTCGATGACTAGTACGATATGTACACCGTCATGACATGTCATGTACATGTACACATATGACCAGTGAAGCGTATGGACACAAAGGTGTAAAATGTTGTCCACAAAAACGATGTCGATTTCGGCTACGCTGTAAGCGTATGTACAATAGTTGTTATATATGTACCGAAATGACTCAATTGCCAGGGCAATGCGAACAGGTGCATATCCGGAATGGGTACAAAACAGTGTCAAAGTAAAGAAGAACAAGAAAAGGCCAATCAAGGATAAGAACAAAACCAAAGGTCAAGTGGTCATCCCGTATATAAAGGGTATATCCGAAACCATTCAGAGGATAAATCGCGGTCATGTCATAGCAACAGCCATAAAGCCCCACAAGACGCTTTGCAATATCCTAGTACACACTAAGGATAAAACACCTAAAGAAAACGTCGCAGAATGCGTATACAAAAAGACTGGAAGACATTCTGGGGTCCGCCTTGATGAACACCGGAAAGATACAAAACCCCAAGAAGGTAGGAAATTCACCAGATCAGAAGGGAAGCAGTCACAGTACCAGGAAAAAAAATCAGCCATCACAGATCATGTCACACAGATCAATAAATCGGCAATCACAGACCATGTCTCACAGATAAATAAATCGGCAATCACAGACCATGTCACACAGACCATGTCACACAGATAAATAAATTGGCCATCACAGACCATGTCACACACATAAATAAATTGGCCATCACAGACCATGTCACACAGATAAATAAATCGGCAATCACAGACCATGTCACACAGATAGATAAATCGGTCATCACAGAACATGTCACAGACCATGTCACACAGATAAATAAATCGGCCATCACAGACCATGTCACACACATAAATAAATCGGCAATCACAGACCATGTCTCACAGATAAATAAATCGGCAATCACAGACCATGTCACAGACCATGTCACACAGATAAATAAATTGGCCATCGCAGACCATGTCACACAGATAAATAAATCGGCCATCACAGACCATGTCACACAGATAAATAAATCGGCAATCACAGACCATGTCACACAGATAACTAAATCGGTCATCACAGACCATGTCACAGACCATGTCACACAGATAAATAAATCCGCAATCACAGATCATGTCACACAGACCATGTCTCACAGACCATGTCACACAGATAAATAAATCCGCAATCACAGATCATGTCACACAGACCATGTCTCACAGACCATGTCACACAGATAAATAAATCGGCCATCACAGACCATGTCACACAGATAAATAAATCGGCAATCACAGATCATGTCACACAGACCATGTCACACAGACCATGTCACACAGATAAATAAATCGGACATCACAGATCATGTCACACAGATAAATAAATGGGCCATCACAGACCAAGTCACAGACCATGTCACACAGACCATGTCACACTAAATAAATCGGCGGCCATCACAGACCATGTCACAAATCATGTCACACAGATAAATAAATCGGCCATCACAGACCAAGTCACA
Organism: Mizuhopecten yessoensis; assembly: GCF_002113885.1. Classification (NCBI taxonomy): domain Eukaryota; kingdom Metazoa; phylum Mollusca; class Bivalvia; order Pectinida; family Pectinidae; genus Mizuhopecten; species Mizuhopecten yessoensis. The sequence continues at coordinate 775,327 of NW_018407146.1, read as the reverse complement.
GACCATGTCACACAGATAAATAAATCGGCCATCACAGACCATGTCACACAGATAAATAAATCGGCCATCACAGACCATGTCACACAGACCATGTCACACAGATAAATAACTCGGCCATCACAGACCATGTCACACAGATAAATAAATCGGCAATCACAGCCCATGTCACAGAACATGTCACAGACCATGTCACACAGATAAACAAATCGGCCATCACAGACCATGTCACACAGCCCATGTCACACAGATAAATAAATCGGCCATAACAGACCATGTCACACAGACCATGTCACACAGATAAATAATTCGGCCATCACAGACCATGTCACACAGATTAATAAATCGGCCATCACAGACCATGTCACACACATAAATAAATCGGCCATCACAGACCATGTCACACACATAAATAAATCGGCCATCACAGACCATGTCACACAGATAAATAAATCGGCCATCACAGACCATGTCACAGATCATGTCACACAGATAAATAAATTGGCCATCACAGACCATGTCACACAGATAAATAAATCGGCCATCACAGACCATGTCACAGACCATGTCACAGACCATGTCACACAGACCATGTCACACAGATTAATAAATCGGCCATCACAGACCATGTCACAGACCATGTCACACAGACCGTGTCACACAGATAAATAAATCGGCCATCACAGTCCATGTCACACAGATTAATAAATCGGCCATCACAGACCATGTCACATCACAGACCATGTCACACACATAAATAAATCGGCCATCACAGACCATGTCCCACAGATAAATAAATCGGCAATCACAGACCATGTCACAGACCATGTCACACAGATAAATAAATCGGCCATCACACACACATAAATAAATTGGCCATCACAGACCATGTCACACAGATAAATAAATCGGCAATCACAGACCATGTCACAGACCATGTCACACAGATAAATAAATTGGCAATCACAGACCATATCACAAAGACCATGCCAAACAGATAAATAAATCGGCCATCACAGACCATGTCACACAGATTAATAAATCGGCCATCACAGACCATATCACACAGATAAATAAATCGGCCATCACAGACCCTGTCACACAGATAAATAAATCGGCAATCACAGATCATGTCACACAGACCATGTCACACAGACCATGTCACACAGATAAATAAATCGGCCATCAAAGACCATGTCACACAGATAAATAAATCGGCCATCACAGACCACCATAGCAGACCATGTCACACAGATAAATAAATCGGCCATCACAGAGCATGTCACACAGATAAATAAATCGGCCATCACAGAGCATGTCACACAGATAAATAAATCGGCCATCACAGACCCTGTCACACAGATAAATAAATCGGCAATCACAGACCATGTCACACAGATAAATAAATCTGCAATCACAGATCATGCCATACAGAAAAATCATGTGTTTGACTGGGATAACTCCAAAGTTTTGGAAAGAGAGAGTAATCTGTTCAAGCGGCAGATAAAGGAAGCCATCTTGATAAGCCGCAGTGGGCCGGTTCTAAATCGAGACTAGGGGGCTCAAAGATTCTCGCATATCTATGACCAAGTATTAAACAAAGCGTACATCGACATCGATTTTGTGGACAACTCGAAAACATTTTACACCTTTGTGTGCATACGCTTCACTGGTCATTTGCCTGATGAAGGTGATAGTTTACATATCGTACTAGTCATCGAAACGTCACATAGAAAATATTATTGGTTGAGTAAAAAGAACTTTTCATAATAAGGTATATGTTGGTAAGAGTGGCGAATCGTCACCTAAATGGTATGGTATATTGGTGTCTTGAATATATATGGGTAAGAGTGGCGAATCGTCACCTAAATTGTATGGTATATTGGTGTCTTAGGTATATGTTGGTAAAAAGTGGCAAAGCGTCACCTTAATGGTATGGTATATTGTTGTCTTAGGTATATGTGGGTAAGAGTGGCGAAGCGTCACCTAAATGGTATGGTATATTGTTGTCTTAGGTATATGTGGGTCAGAGTGGCGAAGCGTCACCTAAATGGTATGGTATATTGTTGTCTTGAATATATATGGGTAAGAGTGGCGAATCGTCACCTAAATTGTATGGTATATTGGTGTCTTAGGTATATGTTGGTAAAAAGTGGCAAAGCGTCACCTTAATGGTATGGTATATTGTTGTCCTAGGTATATGTGGGTAAGAGTGGCGAAGCGTCACCTAAATGGTATGGTATAGTGTTGTCTTATGTATATGTGGGTAAGAGAGTGGCGAATCGTCACCTAAATGGTATGGTACATTGTTGTCTTATGTATATGTGGGTAAGAGTGGCGAAGCGTCACCTTAATGGTTTGGTATATTGTTGTCTTATGTATATGTGGGTAAGAGTGGCGAAGCGTCACCTAAATGGTATGGTATATTGTTGTCTTATATATATGTGTGTAAGAGTGGCGAAGCGTCACCTAAATGGTATGGTATAGTGTTGTCTTGTGTATATGTGGGTAAGAGTGGCGAAGCGTGACCTAAATGGTATGGTATATAGACCATAGTATCTTTCTAACATATCCTTGACGGCATTTGTTATCTCCCTCCTCCGTTTTGTTGACAGACGTAGCGGTTGGGGCGCCTTACGAGGCTGACTCCCGAGGAGCTGTTTACGTGTACCTGGGGACTCGGGACGGGGTGTGGCCCGTACCAGTACAGACCGTTCACGCCCACACACTTGACCCAGGCCTCAGGGGATTTGGTGGCGCTTTCTCCCGGCCTCATGACATAGACAAAAATGGATTTAACGGTTAGTTCTGTTCATTATTTTTAATTCGTTACATGTACTACCCTTAAGTAAAAGGAGATTTATAGTGAATAACATTTCGGAAATTTGATGTTGACAACACTACGGTATGTGTAGGCTTCGCAGAAGTGCACAATGTCTATAACTATAATGGTAAAAATCACTGTTAAACATATCATTAAAGTTCCATTTCCATAAAATATGCCACAAAATTTACATTTTCTCCTAATAACAGTAATTAAAAGTGTCTGTCAACAAATTTAATAGTTGCGTAAAATAATCTGATTCTCATTTAACGTACCGATTCTAATGCACACATATTATCTCTCGTAAGAATAGCACTGCTCGTCCTGGGTATGAAATATACGGCAATAGTCCCTTTAATGTTCATGATAAATAACTTGATGATTGCGTTTACTGAATACAGGAAAAAGGCATTTTAATGCTTTCATATTTATCATTTCATTTCATCATCTTTCTGCGAAAAAGCCAAATCGATTTTTTGATTGTTCTGATTGGTTTTTTTTTTTGTTTAGTGTCAGTGTGATATATATGTTCACTTTTATTTTACTAAGCCTCATGGCTAACTCATGTAGTGGTTAACTAGTAAGGGATTACATTTGAGGCCAAACACATACGGGATACGATAAGTGTAAAACAATCTGTGTACATATAGAAAGAAATTATTGGAGTTATCCTTCTTACGTTGCAGTGACTGAATACAACTATTAACATCGTTTGTATTTGACTCAGTTGGAAGTGCACTTGGGTAAAATATGGACAAACCAGCTTGGTCATCCCATTAGTTAGGCCTTAGTGTCTTTCATCAATGAACAAGTGATATTGTATTGTATATTACACATGTTACTGCACGGACAGATCAGATCAAGTTTGCTACGTCAAAGGACACTGGTTACGAACAACTACATTATCAGGTTCAATTGTCATAAACATTATATTCTTCTTGTATTCAAACACATATATCACCTCCATGTCCACCACAGGACTTTACAGCTATCAAATACTGTTTTCCTTTTGGTATATTTCAACAAATCGTAATTGACATTCTTCAATCTACGCCCCGGGGTGTCTTACATAACATAATTTCCTTATCTCGACAGGTGCTACGACGGAGGCAATATATGTGGTTGGGATTCTGCAGCACCTTATTTTTTTCTCCGTGTTTGAGTGCGATTTTATTACGCATTTCGATATCTTTTGACGTCCTCTAGTTTCTTTGTTTTTAGCTATCGAAATAACCCTGTTTTGACTACGTGATGCGTTTTCTATTGTAGTAGTTTTTGTTACAATTGTTTATTTCAGATATTGTTGTGGGAGCTCACATTTCTAATCAAGCTGTATTACTACGCACACGTCCTATGCTGAATTTGGCTGTGGTTTTTATCGTTGCACCGAAGAAAATAGATCCTGGTCGGAAATGTACAAATTATGGGTTACCTTACCCGTGTGCAAGAGTGAGGTTTTGTTTTTCGTATCAAGTTATTGGAAAGCCGGTCCCCGATGAAATAGGTCAGTACAAAGTTCGCCAATTGCATTTTAATATTTACTTATCTTGTTAGACGGCGCTCTATCATAGCTAAACAACACATTAAGGTAACGTTGAAAAGTGATTACGTAAAGATAAATATTACAAATATTTCATATATCAGCGTTTCACACTGTACCACAGTACTTACATTCTTAACTTTCTAATACCAATCACAAATTACCATCTGACCATTTGATACAACACATAAAATTTGCATACAATACATGTGTAAATACAGTCTTAATTTTGAGTCGGGTGTAGTAAATGGCAGTTGATCTTACTCATATTTCTTAGAATTATCGATACTCCAGGGCTAACGCTCACTTAGCTCTCTATACCCCTTGAATATGTCAAAGAAAAAATGAATGCACGTAGCTAACTATTTGATTTGTCTTCGGAAAAAAAACTGATAAATCGCTTGGCCAATACCTGTCCTTTGACATTTACAGAGGAGCTACACTCGACTTCAAAGCTAGTCAATTGTACCGTTACGCGACCGCGATATTCGTTTTATGTTGTCAAAAGATCACGCCAGTCCTCGTGTCTTTCCACAAGGTGGCTCACAATGAGCCTTTGATTTTGCTATGCCATATTTCAAAGGTACAGAGAGCGTATGTGAGCATAACCCCAGGTGTATCGCGGATGGTATATCAGGGTGGTAGTGCGGTGCAGTGGTAGGCATACTCGCCTTGCACAAAGACGGCCATGGGGATTGTTACAATTTCAATAAATTTTATTGTCAGAGGACAAATGGATTTGGCAGCAGGCATAGCCTATTTAAGTCTTTCCAAACATAGTAACAAACAGTGGTACAAGCATAGACATAGACATTAGAACATATACAAACACATATAAACAAGTTGATATTATCAAATAAATAATCAAATTAAGTGAAACAACCACTAATACTCATTTTTATTATTATTGAATCTAATAGTTTAAATTCTTAACCTTTTATTTTGATACCGAAAAGACATATATACATATTATTAAGAGCAAAGAAAAATAATTTGTTGATGGAGCTGCATGTATAAACATTTGATGGGATTAAATTATCGCACCCAACAGATACAGGCCTGGGGAATTGTTCACGGCTACCTCCTTGTTAACACCTCAGGCAGGCTTCTATCCTGGTTACAGAGATGTAACAAGTTTGTAAGGTTATACACTTGTTTCATATTTGTTGTTACATAGATAAGATTCATAATAGTGTCATAATAAACTTCAGCTTACAAGATCCACACCTGGTGGTGACGTTATTTATTTGTGGGAAATGCTGTAGGACTTTTCTAACTATACGTGTGAGAGGTTATTCTACTGGGAAGACCAACACACGAGGGATTGTAATATAATTATTACCTTAAACTGAAATGAAAAAAATACATGATGATTGAATCCTAACAGCAAACACTGTCTTAAACGTGCTTTAAACCTTCTATCAGATAAACCGATATTCAGAAACTTTCCAAATGCAAACAATGTACAAGTTTTCCTTGAAAATCATTCGTTGATTCGCAATCAAGTAGATATACATTTTCAATATTTTTCTATCAACCGATAACAGCATTCAAATAGCCACCTTTGAAAATAATAAATAGGCACCTTTGAAAATAAACAACGAATGTTTTATTTATAGAGAGACATCCATTTTCTGTATAAATTTCATCGCATTTAATTCTCAAATATTCAACAAGCTTGTATACTTTGATGTTTTCGGCTAACAGATTTGAGGTATACACTTGACGTGGACGTTACACGTGGTCGGAGAACAAATCGAGCTGTTTTTATCGAATCTTTGAAGAACGCCACTTTAACGGAAATGACGTCATTATCAGGAAGTTTTGTTCTGTCAAAAAACTCACAAACTTGCAGCGAACTTCAAACATTTTTTCTCAAGGTAAGCACATGATTCATTTTATTTGTGTTTGCATTGTAAAGTTTTGCGTCGCATTTGTAGCTTACATATGTTGGAGATAATTAGAACTAAAGTCACCAGTCCAACGTATCCCCCGATATGTTCGTTGATAGCTCTCTGATCAGTTGAAAAAGATAATCACTGCCTAGTGTAACCTGTGACGGTCGATGGAATAGGTCGAACCTGGGGAAAAAATACTATGTTATCAAACTCTTCTGATTTATACTCACCAATGTCTCTTCTAACACAGGAAAAAAGTCCTGAAAGATACCCTCTGGGGAAAATTTTTGAGGTCATTTTTAATTTCTGTCTAATTTTCGTCATTTTTCTCCAAATATAAAAAAAAAAGAATATGGGTTCGATGAAGGAAAACTCGTAATTCCGACTGTTGTGTGATAATAGTGCTGCAAACTGACTTATGTATTAAACATAAAATACTATTTTGTTCTGTGACTTATAATACATTGTTTCTGGAATGGACAACATATACAAAAATCCAAGATGGCTGCCAATATGTGGGTAAAACCGGAGCACCTCTGCTGTATGTTATAAGCCTAGCCCAAATACGTTTTGTAAAAATAAACACTTGACAATTTGGATACATGTTTATTTATACCGTACAACGCTAATTGAAAACCGTTCAGGCTCAATTCGATTACATCGATCAACCATTGCCTGATACCTGATGTGTCTCAACGTGGTCAGTGAAGTCAAAGACTCATCATCCTTTGCTCCGTAGAGTTGACAGAATATTGAGATACCAAGAGAACCGATTTGTTGTGGTGTTTTTTCCCCATTAGTGAAACCTTGAGGAAGAAGTTGGATACTGTCTGACTTTGGAAACACTTTCTATATGTGTGTCTTTCCTTGTCCAAAAGTAGATGATGTAGTATCACATCCGCTCCAGGCATGAATGAACAACATATTTTGTCGCACAACTGTGTCTATGACTTCATGGGCTTCACGAATGCTATACACCTCGGCACCTTTCTTCTGTGAGCCTGTCTTGCTTTCTTTTCTGATGAATATATCAGCCATGTTTGTTTTCCAATGGTGTATCAGCAATATGAAAATATTTGTGTCTTTATGCGACAACCACCGCTGATTGGTTATTCTGTGAAAAATCCAGAGCGGCTGATACGATTAAGGTATCTACATCGCCGTCACTGCATTTGGTGGTATGCCCTTTTGACTGCAGGATACCTACAAGAAGCTCTATGAATTGTGTCTTATTCTTGGTGTTCGTGAAAAATGCCTCTTGATCCCGATGACATTTGGACGACGCACCAGTGACTGTGATATCAGCTGCTCTTTTTGCTGAACGCCTTAGGTGTTCATGATCCTTTGTGGATGGCCCTTCATATCCATCAAAGACAACACAATACAATCCATACTTATTCAAAAGATAGCATTCGCATTGTTCAGCAACCTCCCAATATGTTGTGTCCCTTTTCCATCGAATGCGGTGTTACAGCCAGCCATCATCTATGACAATCTGATTGTCTTTGAGCAAACAAGACGCTTCAAGGTTGGTCATATTTTTCTTGATCACCATGGCCAATTCTGATTTGTCTGTATTTCTCATATAAGAATCATTGAAGAGTGATGTAGGTATCGCCGTCATTTCATACTTAGAGTATGATTTGATGTCCTCCGACTCACGGTGTGCTCGTGTTGTGCAGCGCATGCATAATACAGATGGCTCAATGTGGACGTTCTTCTTCCCTATGATGTCCGAGCGTGGACAGATCTTTTTATATGTGCGTTAGTTACAGCTATGCCATCTATAGTGACTGGTGAATCTTCTGGCCCACCAGTTCTGCCTCATCACAGTTGATCCCATCCTCGTCAATTGCCATTAAACCTGTTGTTAGTGACCGTAATGAAGATAGTTCTGTGTTGAACGGGTCATGCTGCTCGAACCAGTCAAGTATTTTCTCCAAGTCTATCAAGTCTCGCTAACACCTGGATTTACCACGTTCGACAGGTTGTGAAATTGTCAAATGATGTCGATTTGTCAGACTGGTCATTGCATCATGAACAGCGGCGCAATGATGCATGCAATACACCCATTGATGTCTCACGCTTTCCGTCATACCACGACCTCTGGTCAGACCACCTCTAGCTTTCATTGATCGCATCAATGTTTGCTCGATACATAAATCTGTCCATAGGCCAGCCCAATACCTGTCGCTCCTGCGTATTGCATGGTGACCTTCCGTGAACTTCTGGTAGATCCATGGGTGAGCTCTCTCATGAACTGTAGGTAAAGTATTGAAAAGTGCATACTGGACTTAGGAGCTAACCTGGAGAAAGTATTATTTAGCTGTTCATGGGGATTGCATGCTTGCTGCTAATAGCTGTATCCTCTGTATGTACCCAACTAATTTTTTTTCACAATATCAGATAACACGTTATACATCTATATATGCAATATTAGTGTTAGTTTATTATTATAATATATTATATTATTACAATATATAATATTATCATAATATATCTGTACCAGGCCGAAGTGGGCTCGTACCATTTTTTTTTTTATCCGGATACTTTCAGCCATCTTGGATTTTGAAATATGATGCCAATACCGGAGACAATTAGTTTTGTCAAAGTAGGATATAGAGTTATGTGTAATAAATTAACAGAAATATCTTTCCCGAAAGTGTGTATATTTCTAAGGAGGGGGATGGTTTATTAGAAGTGGTATAAGGTTAGAAATGAAGCGTCGGAAATACGCACACAGAAAAGGAAGAAAAAGTAATGTACATCTCTAAATGCATGCTTATGTTCAAACACAAAACGTACTAAGAAGGGATGACGTGGTGAGATGCTCTTTGTAAGATGTCTTGACTCCGTGTTGAATATGTATGCTTCTTGACTATCAAGCATTTTAAAGTTATTGGATAGGTCAATACACATACTTTGCAATTTTTTATACAGGCCTGAAAAATAACTGCAAATTAAAAAAGAAATCATTATTTGGTAAATTAGAAGTTTGATGATACTCATATAACGTTATCACGAAGTCAATGAATAGTGGTATAGGACCAGACTTTTATCACTTTGACGTTCTAATTACAGAGTACAAAAGACCCGTACGAAGATATTACCGTAGAATTACGGTTTTCCGACAGCTACCGAAATACAAGCTCTATCTTACCAATATCTGCTCCTTACGCTGCTAAAGACAAGGTTTATCCTGCTCAACAATATATTAGACGGAAGGTAAGTTGAACAAACAACAACAATCAATTGTCAACAACTGTTATCCGTCCGCTCGTTTAATTATATCAAATAAATGATGAAATTAACGTATTAACGTAGTATAATGTTTCAATACATGCATGTGATACAGACATAGCGCAATGTTTTGCTGTTTCAGAAACGTATAAATTATATACAAAAATGTATTAACACATAATATTTCATCTGCATGTTGTCTTGAATACCCTTAAAACAACAAGAAACCACGCAAATTCCTCATAGCCTAAACCAGACTACAATGTAGCACCTAGCAAAGGTTCTAATCAGACGCAGTCAATGTATCGCCAACGACTGCAATTAATGAGATTCCTGAGCTGCATACGGAATCTTTGTTAATTCTCATCGACGTAGTTTTTCTTTCGATATTCCGCCCAACGTATTGTCATGTTAGCTAGTGATAATGAGCTTTTGTCTGGAAGATGTTATGAGAAGGGATAGAAAAAAGATTTGAATACACACATCACCAATTAACGTCAGTCTTCTAGTTTTCTTGAAGAAAGGATGGTAAAATAATCTACTGAAACTTTAATAAGTATGATTACATTTTTTACTTAGGAAGATCTAGTTATTTTATTATAAATTTAGTTGTTGATACTAATAGAAGTACACGCGCTGTATTGTTTACATGCCTATTCAGCTTCTACACGTAACGTAGGTAAATTCTAGCATAGGGTGCGCTGTATACACCATCAGTGTTACCCTAACTGTCAGTGTAACCTTGTGATGTTACCCTAACTGTCAATGTAACCTTGTGATGTTACCCTAACTGTCAGTGTAACCTTGTGATACTTACAGTCACAACTAGGACCGCTAATGTAAGTCAGTGAAACCAGAGGTCGTTTACCATTAGCAATTGCCAAAACCGAATTACATTGTGACTCTGCTAACAAGAAAGTATGATCACGAAACAGTTTTAACAGATTTACGTGGGTTGTAGCCACGGAGGAGGATGGAAACTTTTGAATTTGCACATGTTACATGTAACTTTTTAACATTGCAATGTGCCCACTGTGAAAAAAACTATCACAAAAATGCCCTCTTGTTCAGAAATCCTTAACCAGTCACGAGTAAAGCCTTGTTCGACAACTTACAAATACATCAACATACCGCCTTCAGCATTTAACACTAGGATACACATCGTTAAATGATCTTATCTGTTAACCTAAACCCCCTCAGGGTCTGGAGATCTGAGTTAGTGACGTCTGTGATACTCCCACTGAAACATTTAATGTTTACACATTATATAACATTACTTGATTGCATTGGTGTTTGAAACTTTCTTTTTGTTGTGAATATCAACAGCTAGGGAGACCGCGTTACATGGCTTAGCTAGTGCGATCGGGTTACATGGCTTAGCTACGGCGACCTGGTTACATGGCTTAGCTAGGGCAACCGGGTTACATGGCTTAGCTAGTGCGACCGGGTCACATGGCTTAGCTAGGGCGACCGAGATACATGGCTTAGCTAGGGCGACCGGGTTACACGGCTTAGCTAGGGCGACCGAGTTACATGGCTTAGCTAGGGAGACCGGGTTACATGGCTTAGCTAGTGCGATCGGGTTACATGGCTTAGCTAGGGGACCGGGTTACATGGCTTAGCTAGGGCGACCGGGTTACATGGCTTAGCTAGGGCGACCGGGCTAGGGCGACCGGGTTACATGGCTTAGCTAGGGGACCGGGTTACATGGCTTAGCTAGTGCGACCGGGTCACATGGCTTAGCTAGGGCGACCGAGTTACATGGCTTAGCTAGGGCGACCGGGTTACATGGCTTAGCTAGGGCGACCGGGTTACATGGCTGAGCAAGGGCGACCGGATTACATGGCTTAGCTAGTGAGACCGGGTTACATGGCTTAGCTAGTGAGACTGGGTAACATGGCTTAGCTAGGGCGACCGGGTTACATGGCTTAGCTAGGGCGGCCGGGTTACATGGCTTAGCTAGGGCGACCGATTTACATGGCTTAGCTAGGGCGATCGGATTACATGGCTTAGCTATTTCGATCGGGTGACATGGCTTAGCTAGGGCGACCGGGTTACATGGCTTAGCTAGGGCGACCGATTTACATGGCTTAGCTAGGGCGATCGGATTACATGGCTTAGCTATTGCGATCGGGTGACATGGCTTAGCTAGGGCGACCGGGTTACATGGCTTAGCTAGGGCGACCGGGTTACATGGCTTACAGTTGCAACCGCCAATCTGACCCAGTGAAACAAGGGCATAAAGTCGTCAACCTTACTGTTGCCAGATTACACTCAATGTTGGGGTCAGACCAGTATTTTCACAACCAAAATGTCTGAAGTAACCTGCAGTTTTGTTTCAACGAAACAATGACATCCTAAATCAACACGTACTTCTGTTGCCAATTATCAACAAGTCACTGACTTTACTTAGTGCCAACGTAGAAGTTGCCGGTGCATGACATTGCAGCATACCATTCTAAGGTACACGACGCTGAAATGGCGATGCTGTGAATATGTGCAAGAAAAAACATGATACACTAAGTTTCTATTACAAATTCATTGTCGGTTGATGACGCAGGCCGTGGTATCAACTTTAGGAGAGGCCAGTTTTATAAAGAATCGATATTCCCTCAGGGGATACAAGACTCATTTCTCATGTATAGACATCGCCAGTGTACGCATTGTCCACCTACACTGTCAAGGAAATGGCATTGATACCGCTTCCATTTATTTTGTGGATTCCTAGGTCGAGCATCCATTAGTGTCCTCGGCGGGCTCGGTTTCACACCGCCAAGCTTACAGCTGTAATGTTATGACGTTGTGTACCTCTAACGGGACACTTTAATGTCACCAATCACCGAACAGTGCTTTCATTTTAATTATGTCGATGGAACCTGACAAGATATGAGGTTGTTGATAGCATCAATGTTCATGAGGCACAATAGTCTAGGGGTAGGACGCCGGGCTCGTGACCGAAGGGTTGCGGATTCGAGTCACATCACGGCACTGTGTTGTATCTTTGAGCTAGATACTTTACTCCGCTTGTTCCAGTCTACTCAGCTGTAAATGAGTACGTGTTTGGGCAGTTCTATACTTGTAGAATGCTAGCTGTGAGCGCCGAAATGGCAACACAGGCTGTATGCTCCCCAGGGAGTTGAGAAAGGTATTGGCTTGTTGCTAATGCCCTATAACCACTAATAATAATTTGTGAACTACGTTAAGACGACCTACGAACAAGGTTGTGATAAAGCGGTATACAAAAACCTCGAATTTGTTTGTATATTAATCAGATCTATTGACTTTGTACTGCTCCTTATTAAGGTGATTTTTAACTCGGTGACACACGACCGTATTAAATGTAAAACATGTGGTCACATTGCCTGTTTGAATCTAGATGATTGTATTGTAATACAACATATACATTCGGAAAAATGTATTGTTCCCTAAGAAGGTTTTGAATTTCAATAGGAATCTTACATGCATACAAAGCGTGTTTGATGTTCCATATTGTAATCTTAATTGAAATTTCAGTATTCGAGGTACTGCAGCATCGTCTGATCATTGTCATCACTATACTTAACTGTGTTGTCTTTCCGGGATAAACAGTGTAGTATTACCATTCTTAATCAACATTTTGTTAGCATTTCAATTTTGTAAAGTAATGTAATTGAGGACAGTTATAATGGTGGGTGAACTTCCACAATCAAATCTTGACCAGAAAACAATGTTGCAACATTCTGCAATATTAAATTCCATCAGACTTCAAGCTTTCCCCTGGTCCAGGTGACATTTACATCAGGACTTGTCAAGGATGCTGTCATGATAAATAAACCGCAGGATACTTTAATTAACAAACTACGTAACGTATACCTTTTTATAATGTTATCAAATTGATTTGGACTGTCCATACAATGTTTATAAATTGAATGTGATCGTATTCATGTTCCGGCATGTAACATATTGTTCGATGGATGCTTCCTTGGTTATTTTTTCTGTAAAGGTTATTGCGATTTTTCATTTGTTATATTGTATAACATCCACGATACTCCAGGGGTTAGACACACTTATGTTCTCTGAACCCTTGAAATGCCATGACGAAATCAAAGGCACTCGGCTTGCTATTTGAATGGTTTCAGATAAAACAAACACTTTCCAATCGCTAACTGCCCTTTGACGATTACAGAGGAGCGACACACGACTGCAGGGCCGATCGATGTTACTGGTACTCTGTCCCGGTATTCTGTTGATGTACATCAAAGGATAAAGCTAGTCTTCAAGTACCGCCCATAAGGTGGCGCGCACGGAGTCTTCGATTTTGTCATGATATATTAAAAGTTGCACACATCTGAGCGTGGCCCCTACAGTATCGAGAGTGATTTTACCATACATATAGCCCCTTAAGTATCGAGGGTGATTGAGCATACCTTTAGCCCCTGTAGTATCGAGGTTGAATGGAGCATATAACTATAACCCCTAAAGTATCGAGGGTGATTGGAGCATACCTATAGCCCCTGAAGTATCGAGGGTGATTGGAGCATACCTATAGCCCGTAAAGTATCGAGGGTGATTGTAGCATACCTATAGCCCCTGAAGTATCGGGGGTGATTGTAGCATACATATAACCCCTAAAGTATCGAGAGTGATTGTAGCATACCTATAACCCCTAAAGTATCGAGGGTGATTGTAGCATACCTATAGCCCGTAAAGTATCGAGGGTGGTTGGAGCATACCAATAGCCCCTGAAGTATCGAGGGTGATTGGAGCATACCTATAGCCCCTAAAGTATCGAGGGTGATTGGAGCATATCTAATTCAGAGTCCGTCTATTATTGTATTAGAATATGTTATATTGTACAGGTTAACTAAATGAAGGGAACATTTACTTCTTTAACATGTATTACACTTTTCTCACTGATAACGGTCTCGCACGTCACCCTGCTTTCATTTAAGTAACTCAGATATGATGAACGCCAACATATTAACGGTCAATATACACACTCTTAAGCGTAAACTCCTACGTCCTGTTGTACCAACATCAACTATTTGTATATGTTAATATAACGCAATAAGATCACAGTAATATAGAGGAGTGCCGAGAGATGCAGTAAAGCCGTAACTGTTTTCGAAAAGAGCAGTTATGATGTGGTTATGTTAAAAGCAACATAAAAGGTTAGAAAAGGAAAACTTTGCACAATCGTCTCTGATATTGCCATGGGTATACAAGAGATAATCGTGTTTCCCTTCAACGTCCCCTAATTATAGAACATGGGAGACAATTCTGTTGAGCCGCGCGTCCTACATCTGTTGGCCCATACGACAATGCAGTGGAATAAAACATGACAATTACTCACCGACCCGTAGCCATAGTGGTTGCAATAGTTATATAATGAAGTGTTACAATGTAGATAGCTGATTAATGCTTGATATATGTCCCTTGTGCAAAACATAATTACGGCTACAGTAATGTCTAAAGCGAAATGAAGGGGAGGCAATTGTGTATACAAAACACAACGGTGCTGTCGGACAAGAATCTTCAATATGACATCAGTATGGGACTGAATTCGTAGCCTTATGATTATGATTTTTGAGCCGACCAAAGGATTCAAGCACATTCATCTCTATTACAATAGAGTATAAATGCTGTAATTTTATTTTCTAGATTTCTATAATGAAGGACTGTGGGCCTGATGACATCTGTAAAAGCAGTCTCGATCTATTGAAGACGACAGTGATGATTGGACGATCAAATTCTACATATATTGTCGATGTCAGTAATGACGTCAGAGTAAACATTTCACTCATCAATCGAGGAGAAATAGCATATGCCACTACGTTGAAGTTGGTTGTTCCGTGGAATCTAGCGTTACGAGCAGGATGGAGAACAATGGCAAACACCAACACACTTCTCGATTGCAAGATAAGGCAAATACGAACGAACTCGGAAACACGTGATATCATTTGTAACATTGGTGATGTCAAGTTTCTTGATGACGTCATTGGCGTGTCAATTCAGTTTGCAATTAGATCAGAGTTTTCAACAGAAAGTTTCAACATTATTTCATCAATACAAACCCGGAGTAGTGATACAGTGGTTGACAGGAAGACAACGGTTTCCGAGGTCAAAGTGCAATACCTGCCAAGCGTTAAGGTCACGGGGTAAGTGTTGTTTTCTTTGGTCGTATTCATTTTGATATCAACTATGAGCAATTACCGTGTATCTTTTCGCTCATTTTTCATGTAGAGGTAGAGTGTGTGGTATCACCGACAATAACCTTCAATTTGTTCGGCAATGTTCTTACTACAATGGCAAACAGAAAGAAAAATGCCGAACATAGTATCCTTTTTCACAAAATTATATCCGCAGACCTATTGATTATGAAACAGGGATCTTATCCACTGCAGGTCCGGTCATGATATTTTTTTTGTTAATCCTTCCTGTAACACTACTTGCAGGAATAGCTTTCAAAATGTTCAATATCTCTTAAAGGGCCCGCAAGCTAAACTTGTTTTGTATGAATACAGAAGAAATAACATAAAGTTTCAAAAAAGCCTTTCAAGTTCCTGTGTAAAGTTGACAAGTGGTAGAACTCTTTATTTAAATCATCGCGAAAACATCCTCACGAGAGCACACTAACACGCTATGGTCTATATCATGTTAGAATTTGTCAACGTCGAAAAACAAACATCTATTATAACAGTAAATATTGATAGAGCATATAACGTCACATGAAATGCTAACGACTTGAGATCCAGCTGCTAGATGTTCCTAATATCAATACAACTTGTATTCCGTCTTTGCGTATTGCAAAGTTATCTTCTCTTGTGAACAGGTATTGATTGTTACGTCATTGGTTTGTAACAATCAATACCTGCTCACAAGAGCAGATAACTCTGCAATACGCAAAGACGGAATATGGAAATGAAAAATGATCCATCCCATTCATTTAATTGAATTGATATGATATTCATCCCTAGTTCATGTTGTGTAATTACGAAATTGTATTTCTCCTACTAAATAGCCTTTTATGATGTTTATCCGACGTTATTGATATGGAATAAATACTAAAAGCCTCTGATTTTAACCCAAGATGTAGACGTATGGTTGATTGCTACAGGCTTTGCTCAGATTCGCGATCAGTGCAGATCTATAAATAAACTCCCCGTTCTGTGTAATGAGTTGATCATTACTGTTCCCCGACAGTCGGAGTGCCGCAGGCGAACATAGAGTGTACATTGTTTGCCCTCAGCAGGACTTGTATTTGTTCCTTTATATTGTATGTCTTCCCGATATTTGTGCAGATCAATATTTTTCCTTGTTGGGATAAATTGAATCACTTCTAATCTAAATATCAGATTACATGTGCCGCGCAAATACAGTTTGATGTCTGCATATGAATGCGAGTTTTAAGGAAAAGGTCATACCATCCACTTAATAGTTCCAGTCCTAAATAAATCAGATTTCTCTCCGTATAAACTCACGACCAATTAGTATCAAAGCAATCTCGTACCAACACCGTCAAAAAGAGAGCAGACCGTTACTGTATCGGAACGTGTGGCTTTTTTTACAAGCATTTTCATTGCATTGTATCCATAACATATACTACATTGGTTCTATAGTTTCAATCATGTCAAACATGTCTAAAACGGACGAATTTCAACGAACATCACGAATTCAAGTTATTGTATCCAATGAGAAGTGCGTGTTTTACACCACAAATATAAGTTCATAGCGACAATTTTCACTTTTTTCCGGTTCTGCTTGGATGATTTCTCAAATTCCTAACATACTTACATACGTACATAATGTCTCAATGTTAATCGTAAAATTGGCATGACTACAGGAAATAAAAGTTGTATATATATGAATGCGATGATATTTATTTCATAACATAGCGTATGAATATTTATTGAAAATGATTTTTTTACCACAGATTTTCTACGCCTGACCAGCGCGTGATGTCAGAGAGACACGATTTTAGAGGTTATGAGAACGTCACTCACATATATGACGTCACTAGCTTTGGCCCAAGTTCCCTGTCTCGTGGGATCTTCACCGTCCATTTACCTGTCAGGGAGAGCTACATCGACCTACGTAGATATACAGTAGGTTTAACTCATGGGTAATAAGTAATTATCAGATAATTTAAAGTATTATAGATACATGAGAGTCAGCCAATTTCAAAGAAATACTTCCATCAAATTTAACATTTAATCGAACATTTGTTGTCATGATATCGTAAATCGTAAAAACAACAACGCGTGAATTGTTACTTCCCGAAATACCTGTCACGTGTCGTACGTGCTCTTATATGATAAGTTGTTTAGTCTGATGACCAATCAATCAACGGCACTTCCGCACGGATTTTTTTTTACATCAGTCAGCCCGTCCTTGCCACTGAAGTCGGGACATATCTTATAAATCTTGGTACGAACAATTGCCAACTGTTTTGCAAATACCTCCTAAGATGGCGGAATGTGGCGTTTTATAATCGCGCTGTTTGAACCGAATATAAGCAGCGTAATGACCGTTTGTCATTTTTAGAAGCGAAATGTGCAATACTTTACCTTGCTATTATTCTATATAACACATTATTCAATGCTTGTTTCTTTGTACAGTGACAATGTCGTTATCATAGGTATACTGAGCGAAGGTTTAAATGTTGACCACGTGCAACGTTAACATGTAAATCTCTAAGATACAAAATCACTGGGAAAAGTCCAGGCCAAAGTTCCTAAAAATGGTACTTGTTATTCCCTGCTTAACGTTCAGCTTTAAGGGTAATGGCAACAACTGGTTCACCCGTTGTCAGTATAATGTGACTGGGTGGAATGTTGTGATGGGTGCCTTCGGCATGGTATTTCAGTGAGATAGCACTATAAAGTCGGCAATAGATCCGCACTATCACAAGGAGGCAAATACACTAGCATACCATATCTACTGCACACACACGCAAGCACACATGCACAACACACATGGATGAACGTCATTAAATGACATCAGCAGTTAATAGGACATTAAACAAAATAAAACCAAATCAATCACTGGAAAAATCCCCCCATATCATTTTGTCGAGACTGGTATGTGTAAAATGATAAATTGCCAGAATAAGCCGTATTAGGCAGCGAACTACTTACCCGGACTTGTACTAATTACATAGTGAGCTGTGATGCCTCTGCAAATTTCATCCCTGAAATATTTATCTAATAGCCTCATCCCAGAACTATATGTCTAATAGCTTGATTGCTGAGGAATACACCGTCGTTCCGGACGCTTATAAGGTATTACCTCTGATCCGCTCAAATTCATTGTTGATGTTGTCCACTAGTTACTTATAATCTTATTTTAATGAAGGGT
This sequence comes from Mizuhopecten yessoensis, assembly GCF_002113885.1. NCBI lineage: Eukaryota > Metazoa > Mollusca > Bivalvia > Pectinida > Pectinidae > Mizuhopecten > Mizuhopecten yessoensis. The sequence goes on along the minus strand of NW_018407146.1, from coordinate 756,492 downwards.
TTTCCCCCTATAAATAAAAGCGTTTAACTCTCACAAGTTATTGATTGTTATAAATGTACTGTAAACGTGCTACGTTAAGTATCATTTATATTTAAATATCACAGTGTCTCTTATGGGGGAGTTAATGTACATCTTTAGCTGCAGAACATGCTAGTACACGTTTTCCTTAGTATACTTGCTAACGAAAAGGTCTAGGCGCTAATTTATGATAACTCAGTTTCATTGCTCATTGAGCGCTTACATACGAGTCATATCTATGATTGAGTGAGGTAATATCTGTACGATACTGATGATGTACATTAGAATTAATCACTAAAGTAACGTAATCTCCGACTTGTTTTAAGTGCAATTCGTTTGGTTTTCCAAAATTGATTAGTACGAATATGGATAAGTTCTTCCTGTGAAAGTTAAGTTTTTGCTGGTGTTCTGTTGTAGTGCTTTTCTCCCTATTTTAAATGGGATGGGGCTTTAAAACAGTCAGGCTAGGTTTGTAAAATACATTTATATTTTGTGTTTGTCTCAACATGCAAGTTAGATCTTCTACATGGTAATTTGCGCTCGGGACGCAAACAGGATTAGGTTTGATAAGGTCACGCCATTGTTGCCTTGTCAACATAAGCCTTGCATTTAAAGACACACCGTATGTTTTCTCTAATTACTGATATAACCTGACATTGAATAAAATGTTAGCCATCACCTTATTGTAGATCGATACTGAAGGAAGGGTCAGCTGTGAAGTAAACAGAAGCTCGACTTGGACGGCCGTATATAAGACAAGAGATACGACAATTCGCAAGAAAATGATGATAGTAAGTTTAAAAAAATATTTCCTGTAGAAAGCTTTATTAGATAGGCGAGTAAAGCAATTTTTAGAAGATTGAGATTGAAAGGAAAGTTATTAATATTTTCTCCGTATCTTACGCTAAGGATGCTAAAATTCTGATGGCAGATGTGTACTGTATAGCGCTTTAAATTCGCGGGGTCAACATTTCGCGGTTCCGTATTCATAACATATTCGCGGGAGTGAAAACACTGATCCCGAGCGTCGTCACTGCAAGTGACTTCACTCGAAAGAAAATCAAATTTGTGTATGGAACTTTGTTGGAGTAAACTGTAATCAATTAATCACCTACTGTTTACACATCAATATGTTGTGACAACTTATATGTAAATGTTGTTTTTACAACGACTGCCCAGTTGTCGGTTGATAATCTGATTTGAGTTAATTTAAGCTTGCATAACAGCGTAGGGTTATACGTATTTTCAACATGTTGTGATCAGGTCCGTAAAAGTGGTTAACATTTTCGATAATTTCGCTGGTGCTAAGAATTCGCGGGTTTTAGTCAAAGTGCGATATGGCGCGAAATTAAAACCCCGCGAAATGTAACCGCTATACAGTATTCGGGTTTTTAGTCCCTACATTGTAATTGCTATTTTTGGTACCTTTTTCCATCGAATCGATACACTTAGTCTTATATTTCTGTCTTCACTTTTTCATACTTAAGGTTCAATAATCTGAATACCGATGTTTAATTGTGGTCTTTTAATATGGCTGTTTAGGAGGTTGAAGTATAGGTTGACAATGCCATCTTTTCGGGGGCTTATTGAATTTTAAACAGTGTCAAATCTTAATAACAACTGTAGAAATGTTGCATATTTACATCACTTGGGCCACGAATGTATGTAAATTAACACTCTGATGTAACACTGAAAATTTAAACGATAACAAAATATGTTCCACAGCCAAGATTGCCAGAATACCAGATCCGAGGTTTATTTTACCAGAATTCATAAGCGCAAAGTACCATTAATCGAATATGGCAACTCGCAGTTGAAAGGAGAAAACAATAGTACCCTATAGACATCAAAATAGAAGGAAATACGTCAAAATCACCACAAAAATATAAGCAGTACCTTTCGGACTTAACACCAATAGAAAAAAAGATCATTAACACCACAAAAAACAGCAACAATTAACTTGAAACCCTTGGAACATCACATCATTAACACATGTCAAAATGTCATAAACACCACGAAAACAGCATGCACAATACTACATTGCAATGAAATAGACATCATACAACCTTTAAATAGACATCATAAAACCTTCACATATATGAAAATACGGTAACTGGGTAAATCACACAACACTACAAACACCATTAATATCCACAAAGACAAGGTCGATAGATTATGCTTTAGAAAGTTAAGTGTTCCTATGCACTACATGTGATATTCAACATTAAGTCTCCAATCAAATCCGGGTTATGAATTTATTAACGATTAAAGAACAGTGAACAGTTCTCTGTTCATAGTCAAGTCATGTCAATGTTGTTCATATCATTGCATATATCATAATTGCATTGCTACATACTGAAATATATTGTTACATACGAGTAGCAGGGATCAATATACCTACATGAAATATTGTTACATAAGAGTAGCAGGGATCAATATACCTACATAAAATATTGTTCAAACAGTTATGATATTTCATGTATTAACGCACTGACCAAAAATCATCCCAGATTTTAGGCCAGAGAGCAGATGATCGGGACAGCCCCTACCTAAAAAGCCATTTGGATGCAGTACAAGATATGACAAATAACATTTTTTCTTCTACATTTATTGCGTATGTATGGTCCGGTTTATGTTATCAAAAGACTCGCCATCTAAACCACGCTGTGAGATTATTGGCGTGTACAAATACTGTTGTTAAAGCTAAATAAAATACAATCAGTCAATGTGTATTTTGTCTATCTGCATTTTTTTTCCTGAATGCTTTCTTGTATATAATTGCGTGCCACGCCACACTTTCTGTATACCAGAACTGCGAGAGTTTCCCCTGCGTGTCCATCACGTGTGACGTCTGGGACCTGTCGCCTCAACAATCTATTAATCTTAAAGCTTACATGACTGTGTCGAGGAGAATCTTCACTGACAATACGGTATGACACTAAAAGCTTCAAGAAGGGATAAGCCTCTTCTTCGATAACATGATTGTCAAAAACTCTATGAAAAGCCTCACTCGTACAATTATAAGACCTTGTTACAGACGTTACTGTGTGGGAGAGATTTTATGAATATTCTATAACTTTGTGTACGAGATGATTATGTAGGGCAGGGCAATAATATTGCGATTCCAACGTATTGCATTATTTGTTTGGCAATCAATATATTTATTCCATTATGACTTTGAAATGGTAATAAACAGCAATAATTTTAACTAATTGATTGTATGGTTAACCATAGTTTAATATTAAATATTTTTTTCAAAAAAAATGTTAAGATTGAATTGAAATAATCCAAATTAGGGATATACTCTTCTGAGTTTTCAATCTTAAAATGTGTATTTCTTGCGCTGCGCTTCGCACAGTTTCACCTTTTTGGCGCTAGATTGAACACTAAAATCGTTATTGTGTCGCCATTTTTAATTGTAGCAAGTTTATTTTTGCTGTACAACTTCATTACGTTCATTATGATGACAATACTTTCAATAAAGGGGAAAATGATAAATGATTAGTATTTTCTTTACATATTTGTTGTAACTGAAGAACTCAAAAAGGTGCAAAAAATAACAAATAATAAAAGGACAAAAACTGAAGCTCACGGAGACCTCATTTCTGTGGCTGTGTCAGAAAGGGAAACACAAAAGAAACGTTTTGTAGCAGAAGAATTCAAATCAAGCGTTAAATTTGCAAAAAAATGTTGAAAAAATGAGTATATTTGCATTAAAAATAAGGGGTAGGGGTAACTTAAATCGCTTTTCAGAGATAAAAAATAAGATTAAGAGTGATTTTCAATTTATCATAAAGGCATGCTGAACTGATGAGCACCTGTCCTCATTAACTTACCGTAAATAGCTGACAATCTAGGAATACAATCTATTGTGTGATTATTTAAATACCTACCTTTATAATCAAATGTGTAAGGTTGCTTCGTTATCAGCCGGATATTTCAAGGGCTGTATTAGTAGTAAACACGTTGTAGAATGTTATATAATAAATTATTATTTATAATAAGAGGGACATAAAAACTCACCTCTTCACGTCTGCATTTTAGAATCTTTGCAAAGACGTCATGTACATACCACCCTTTTATTTGTTCAATTATGTGCACATTGCTTGTTAAATGTATGAAAGTGATTGCAAGCCTTTGTTGTTTGTTTTCACAATTATAACCATTTCTATTATCCATATGTTGTAAAGCGCCTTAGAGTAATTTTACAAATTATATAGGGCGCTATATAAATGTTGTATATTAATATTATTATAACCAATCAAGTCGTTCTTGTATTTATACTTTTCAGAACGTAAAACATATTCGACTAGAGTCTTCCTCGGTGTTCAGTTATGACAGTGACCTGAGTCTAAACATCCAGATAAAGGAAACAGGCACATCGGTACGTACTGGTAATGTTTTAATGTCACCATGACTAGGAAGGAATGTAGACCAGTTATCTTAGTAGAACAGGTTTAATTGTTTCTACTATTCCATACATGTGGTCAAAGAAGAGTGATGTGATAGAAACATTATTCTCAAGTTAATTGGAAAATATATACTAAACCACGTCGATAATACACAAAACAGACTCAGGAGTCATAATGTAAAAGACACCAATCCAAAATATTTTCCTTATAAAAATGAGATTGTTTATCCTGTCATTTAAGCTATTTCGTAGCGCAGAAAAGTTCGACACCATGCAACCTCTAACTCATCACTGTTGATTGTGTATGAAACTAGCTCAACTGCAGTGATTAAAGTAATAGGTTTCATCACAACATTTGACAGTCGATACACCTCTCGCCTTATTGACCATTCTCGTGTGAGGTCACAAACGGATATATCATAATTATTTTATATCGTTATTGTATTATTTTACTGAAATATCAGCATATTGTATTACACAAACAGATGCGTTACACGGATGTCTAGAAATTTAATCTATGTTATTCCGGATGATAATGTGCTTGTCGATTCCAGTTTATTAGAATTACTATGAGTATCAATATAATTTGATTTCGAAATTTTGATATTGAAGAGAACACTTAGAGATAGCAACACAATAGGAACCTAGTCGGCGAAAATACCGGCATCCCGTAAGGATACATGATGTATTCCATTAAATTCTAGGCAAGATGTAGAATGATATTTTATATATAAGAAAAAATATGGTTTATATGTACCGTCTAATTGTATAATTTTACTATGACAGATTTCTACAGACTTCCTGATTTACGAGAAGGTGTTACACACAGGCAAACTAGAGCTTTGGATCGTTCTCGTCAGCTTCTGTGCGGGAATATTCGTTTTCTTGATCATCGGAATAATTCTTCTGAAGGTAAATCTAAATATATATATAGACTCATTAATATGAAAATTAGATCGTGTTGATCTATACACGTATACTGGCTGCAATAAAGGTATTATGGAGTAAACTAAATAACTACAAGACGTTTTTTCAGATAATTTACACATGAACAAAGAATTCAAATAGCAGATGTTCTCATATTGATTAAATTGATAAGTGATATCCACATGCATTATTGAGAGCAAATTCATTCTCGAATCAATTCAGGATATGTTTACATTGCTTCAAGTTGATGACTTTGTAATATATAATGGTATCTTACATACTGTTTTGTTTTTGTTATTTGTTTTTTCCGATGATCTATGTAGTATAAAATCTTGAATAAATTCGTTACTGTTAAAAGATAATTAGTGATATTAATATATGTAAATATGTTATTAACATCGAAGTCATTGGTCATTTAAAATATACATATTTCGTCTTGTATTTAATTCAGATTGGCTTCTTCAAGAGGAAACATCGTGATGATCTACTGACCCTCCGGAAGTTGCAGTCCAGGCATTGTGGCAGATATCGCAATAGTTCGGAAGAGACCAGTGATGGAGGCGATGGTAGCAACGAGAATCTCGTCTTGGCAACGGACTACAGGACCGTGGCCTATGATCTGTCTGGAGAGTCATCGCCCGATTCACCGATCTCTCGAACGTTTGGTGACACGGATTATTTAGAACCTATTCAACACTTGTCAGATCGTGATTGATAACTAAAAATCATTTAGATACAGGATAATTATTTTTTGGTTTTGGATTTTTACAGCACAATTGGTGTAAAGTTGGAATGTTTGTAAGTAAGGAGTGTGTGGTCCTACACACACATCACACTCGTGTGTAAGGATCTAAAGCTCGATTTATCCAATGGTGAACATTAAGTTATTGAATTCGGAAGAGGTTTGGATCTGGCTTCTGGTGCATTGCGTGCTGATGTGCAGCTATGTACAACTTATTGATTTGTCGGAGGTCTAGTAAGTTATTGTAGTAACAATCGCCATTACTCAGATACAATGATGTGAGCGTTATAAAACGGACATTATCTGATCTCGCGATATACTTTTTTCATTTTTCTGTTTTGTAAATTTCCTAAACCCTTGTTAATTAGCTAGTTTACATTAAAGCATGCGATTCCAGGTATTTATATGGTAATATATGAATGAGGCACAATATTTATAGAACCAAATATTTTTTGCTTGTTCTTCAGTTCCCCAGGACAAGAAAAATATATGTTCTGTAACACGTGTTTTATGTTCCGTCCAATAATAATTCAGCATGCATAAGGTTTTTGTAACAGGGCAGTCATCTCTCGTTCGTTTTGCATCGTGCGTTGTAAACATTCCGAAATTTTTACATGTTTTCAAGAACTAAACAACCTAGAATCAAGATATTCGATAAAAGACAACGCATGTGATTGCATTGATGATCAATTGTCATGGTCATCAGGGTCAGGTATGTTACAAGCTACATGTTCGTCTTCTAAAGATACATATTCTCTAGATTAAGGATACGTGGGATGTAGTTTGCAAGGGCAAAGGCCTAATGTGTGTGTTCAACATAATAACCATGACTTACTTTCACAGTAGGAAAGGTCAAATATTTTAAAATTGATTAAATTGCTTCTTTAAAAGATACACCAAGGAGTAAGATCAACGAAATTTGTCTTACTGGTCAAGATCATAGGGGTAAAATGTTAAAATGTCCATACGTCTTCTAAAGATCATTTGGTTTAAATTATGATGATGTTTTGACAACAAACAAACATCCGTATCATTTTAAATAAAGTTTAGCCTTCAGTATAAAATTTGTTGTAACCAAGATCGCATTCATGCGGGTAATTAGACCGATCGTTTCTCTTTTACTACTTAATTAGTCAGAAAATCATTAAGAAATGTGAAATGTACTGCATTTACCTGTTTCTATATTCAGATTACTTAAGTGATAACATCGCAGCTGTTTATGGGTTTTTTATAATTAAATTTGTTAACAATGTATTAAACCTATATTTGCATGAACACAAAAATAAGTTTTATAAATTACTATAAAGAAGATATATTTTTTTCTGTTTTATGCTTCAAATCCATGTATCCTAAGACATTTTACTGAAAGTGATGTGAAGATAGCTATTGTACAGACATACACCTATTACGTTGTCTTCCTATTTCAGATATTGGTAATCTGACACACTTCTACAACGCGTATAACTCTCTGTCTTATGATATTATTTTGACTGACTTTCGCCGCATTTTCTTCATGTGTAAAATGTGACGTTGATTAATATTGTTAATATATGTTAGTTTAGGAAGTGTACAATGTTCAAATAGACTTCATGCATGTTATAAAGTTCACTATAAATCACATTTCCTGTGATAGATAATGTTAATATTTGTTAGCCTAGCGAGTGTACAAATAGACTACCATTACCTGGTCTTCGTATATGTGATTTGACTGTCTACCACCATGTGTTCTTCTTGTACCTGACGTAATGTTGTCATTAACAGGCTTCCATCCACCATGTTGTCTTCTTGTATATGTTTGCAATTTAACTAGCATTTACCATGTAAATGTGTATTATGTGATTTAATGTGTTATCTTCCTTCAAGATGTCGCAATCAAAGAGTTCTCCGTAATTTACGTTTGTTGAAATTCACATTGTATATATACTTTAATTTAGCGAAGAGCTACCGTCGTTGTTAATATATATTTTGGACTTATAATCATCCATATTTGATAATGGTTTTGTTTAAATCTTCACAGAAAATTATTTTCGAGCACAATAATGAATACTTGTTTGTAATGTTTAATGGTGTATGCTACCTTTTACATTTTATTTGTCATGTGCAAGAGTTTTCCCTGACTTGCCTTATCTAACACGTCATAAATTCTTTCGCATTATGCCATTGCATGCATTCGTTTAAACCTTTCCACCATGTCATCAGTGTATTATTAAAGAGCATATGAACATTCACGGTAAAGGGTTGCACTCTTTTGTAATGGAAACACATTTCAACGTTTGGTAGCATACAACTTTAAGCGATTTACGGTAAGACATCAGTGTTTGATTCTTTTTAGTGATCTCACGTTATTATTTATTTGATCTTAATCATATACTGAACAAAAAAAGAAACGCACAATTAAATTATGCCATCAATAGCCTATGATATTTTTGGAAATTTGTACAAAATTTTATATCAATATGAAGGGACAAGTCTACTCTTTACAATACTGTAGAGGAAAAGTCTGTGTGACGTCACTCGTGTCATCAGTAGTTACTCAAAGTGGGATACCCGCGAAAAACAAAATGACACTTCAGTACCTGGTGTGGGCACCTTTTGCACGAATCCCTGCACGGATTCTCCTATGCATTGAATTCATGAGAACATTTATTCGCCTTAAGGGAATGTTGTTCCATTCTTGTGTTAATGCTGCGATCAACTGGGCGCGGTTAGTTGGTGTTTTTTTTTCACGTTTCCTTATACGCCCTGTCCAGCTCATCCCACAGATGCTCAATGGGAGACATGTCAGGGCTTTATGGGGGCCATTCCAGAGGCTGAACGTTGTTTGCCGTGAGAAAATCACGACAGACTCTGGCAACATGCGGTCGAGCATTGTCTTGCTGGAAAATTAGGTTCTGACGTCTGAGAAGTGGAAGGACATGTGGTTGGAGGATCTGGTCTCTGTATCGAACGGCATTGAGGTTTTGATCCAGGACCACTAAGGGGGATTTTACTCCATGGGAGATGCCTCCCAAAACCATTACAGAAGCCTCACCGGATCTATCGCGTTCAACCACCCATGCGTAGGCGAAACGCTCACCGCGTCTGCGATATACCCTTTTTCTTCCGTCTGAGCGATACAGACAGAATCTAGACTCGTTGGTGAACATCACACGCCTCCATCGACGCATCCCAAACCAATTCGGGCCACTTGCCGCCTCCGTGGTGTCAGAGGTGGCCCGACATAAGGTCGGCACGCAAGCGGTTCCTGGCAATTTGAGGACTAATGGGTCTGCCATGAGTAACTAAGGTATGCGACGCAGTCTCTACAGCAGTCCTGAATCTGTTGCGCAAGTGCGACAATCGAATCGCCCTGTCTTGTCGTGCGGTCGTTACACGCGGACGACCGCTCCTGGGACGATCGGAAACTAACCCAGTAGCACGGAAACGTGTACAGAGACGGTTAATTGTACATGGGCCAACACCAAACTGCCGTGCGACAGCAGTTTTGCTATGACCATCCATCAACATCGCAATTGCTCTACCCCTCTGAATTTGCGTTAATCGTGGCATCTCAGTCAATGGAGAAATCAAAATGTGGAAAATTAACGTGGCTGAACTCAGAGTATCCGCGTGGTTTGGACTAAAGAAGCTCACAAAGTCACACAATGACATCGTAACGCTTGGCTGGTTTTAGGGTAGATTGTTGAGAAGGGAGATCGTTCTTGATGTAATACCTGACCAAATATTCCATTATTTCCTTACAGCTAAGGTGTACTGCAGGGGGAACTTTGTGCGTTTCTGTTTTTGTTCAGTATATATCCAATTTTTTTTCAATAAATGATTCATTTACAACGTAACAATAACGTTTGTTTGTTGATCCTACCATGTGATTTTTAGTGAAATAAATACAATCCAATCTATCGTTTTCTTTTTCATTTTTCGAAAGCGTAGACATATAGCTAATGCACTGATAAATTCAAGCCATTCCATCTCTGCTTTCCCCGCAAAACAGGCACTATTGACCAACATGTTCCACTATTGACCAACATTTTCCACTATTGACCAACATGTTCCACTATTAACCAACATGTTCCACTATTGACCAACATGTTCCACTATTGACCAACATGATCCACTATTGACCAACATGTTCCACTATTGACAAACATGATCCACTATTGACCAACATGTTCCACTTTTGACCAACATGTTCCACTATTGACCAACATGTTCCACTATTGACCAACATGATCCACTATTGACCAACATGATCCACTATTGACCAACATGTTCCACTATACAGCCGCCACTCTTATCCCCCGTAGCCAACACTTAATCATGGCCACTTGCCCTACCCTACAGTAACCACTAACACCATTGCCTGTTCATTCAGCCAACACTAAAATGCTTGTCCACTGCAGCCAAAACTAACACATTTGACCTACCATACAGTAACAACTAACCCACTTGCGTTTCCGTGTGTCTTTCCTTCCATACATCCTCCACTAATTCGCTTGCCCTTCCATACAGCTACTACTAATTCGCTTGTCCTTCCATACAGCTATTACTTATTCGCTTCTCCTTCCATGCAGCTATTACTAATTCGCTTGTCCTTCCATACAACTACTACTAATTCGCTTGTCCTTCCATACAGCTACTACTTATTCGCTTGCCCTTCCATACAGCTACTACTAATTCGCTTGCCCTTCCATACAGCTACTACTAATTCGCTTGCCCTTCCATACAGCTACTACTAATTCGCTCGCCTTTCCATACAGCTACTACTAATTCGCTTGCCCTTCCATACAGCTACTACTAATTCGCTTGCCCTTCCATACAGCTACTTCTAATTCGCATGTCCTTCCATTCAGCTATTACTAATTCGCTTGTCCTTCCATACAGCTATTGCTAATTCGCTTGTCCTTCCAAACAGCTTCTTCTAATTCGCTTGTCCTTCCATACAGCTACTTCTAATTCGCTTGTCCTTCCATACAGCTACTTCTAATTCGCTTGTCCTTCCATACAGCTACTACTAATTCGCTTGTCCTTCCAAACAGCTTCTCCTAATTCGCTTGTCCTTCAATACAGCTACTACTAATTCGCTTGTCCTTTCAAACAGCTTCTTCCAATTCGCTTGCCCTGCCATACAGTCATATCTAATATAATAGTTCCACCATGTAGCAACACCAAATACAGCAGTCCTACCCCACAGCCACAATTAAAACGCTTGTTCCATACATCCGCCAGTATTCCGCTTGTCCTTTCATACAACCACCACTGAACTGATTGTCTTGCCATACCGTCATATGGTTGATAAGGGCTTGTCATGACGCTGATTTAGCTGGAAAGGAATGTGGCTGGTTTACAGAGAAATTAATGCATATATATATTTCTGTTGTATATACGTATATTAACATCAAGTTATATGTGGCCTCGATGTGACTGATTTTAATGACTCCATTACACTTTCTTTATAATAAACAAATGCACTGTAAATGTTTTTGCCCAATTTTAATATCAGTATTTAATGCATCGGTGCTCATTACTATATAAGCATCATATAACGAATGGGAAATTAAATTAAAACATGAGGTATATTTACATGAATATTTATAACACATCACTATCACATTTCTCTGTTCATACGTGTTTATTTCTAAACATTTCTAATACGAGTTCTAATCATCCGCGCGACAAGTTTCTCTCCTAAATACACCGCCCCTTTGACACAATTCCGCGTCAATTATACCTTATATTTAATAAACATGTTGATAAGTGAGGAAATAAAAAGGACCAGGAGACGACGACAATGATAATGACAAGGAAACTTTCGTTTATTTTATAACCAATCTAATCCAGAAATAATATCAGAAAAATAGACAAAAATGAATATAAACAGGATAAACAGGGTATATGCACCATCAGATAATTGTGATTGTCTTTTAGGTTTAGTTCCTGACCCTTGAACTGATATAGTGCATCAGGCTGGTGTGATGTCATTGTAGTGTGGACTTGTTTCCTGACTTGTTGTAAGTATCAGTGTAGCGAACAGCGTCATCCATTAATGTAAAAACCGATAAAGCCTATATTTGAGATTTTCTTAAACATTTACACACACGTCCTCATCATCATCAAGAGTCGGTCACCCACATGAACTTTGGGCTCATTATACACCTATCACATGGTGAAGTACATGTACATGGATATTTATAGAAGCAAACACAATGTCAAATAAGTAAGTAAATATCCTTATTTTTGTTCTACATCTTACTCTCTGCTTATTTGCAGTAAAAAGGTTATTGACTCTGCTGGTTGACTTTTGTCCCAAACGTCGGCCCTAACCTCAGCTGGGATTGGTTCTGGTACGGTTTCTATACGAAATGATAGCGCAAAAATAATTATTCTGTTGCAGCCAAATTGTTAATTTGTAACGTTATAAAGGGGTTTATAGCTTACGGGCACCTTTCCCTTTGCTGTATTTATATATAAACACAGGTTCAGAAAACATCTTTATTCTTTGCCTTTAGTGCTAAGTGGACGAATAGTCCTACGGTGCATTTAAAAAAAAACTCTGGTATTGTACATTGACCTGCTGAATTTATGAACTGGTGAGTCGTTACTTCGTAGTTCTATTGGTGAATCTAGTGTAAGACAGTAACTTCGAAAATGCAACTCTTCATTGAACACACAGCAATTATGCAATACCACCGACCAACTTAGCCCAAAAATATGGAGAGAAAAAAAAGATATTTTTTTATCTTTTTTTTTGCAACACTAGATAAATTAAACGGTTACAGGTTAACATATTCCATACAATCATAACATACGTGTTTCATGAGGTTGTTTAGTTATCATCATTATCAATGTCGCATTAGTTAATTTAACTGAGTGTTATTTGAAATTGATAATTCACGAATGAGACTCTAACAAACATAACAAACCTTATGTGACCCCATTCTCACACAATGTTTATATTATATCCGAAAAGTCTGTTCCGTACACACGCCCCCATCTTCCAATAATACACTGGAGTACTTGCTTTTTAACACAAGTACAAGACAAAACTCACAATGAGTCGTAACGGCATAATGAATTGATGTTATTATAAAGCTTTTGCTTGTGACGTTGCAAGCTTTGTGTGGTCACGTTCATATAAACGTCGTGACCTGTATTTTGACGAATGAAAACGCTCCGAGCGTGTTACCGACCCATATACTATGTTATCTTCAACCAACGTCTTCCTGCTCATCTGCTCATCCAAAGTCTGGAACAAAGACAAGTGCACTAGTTATAGGTGAACTGATATCGTTATCAGCATTTGTATCGATTTAACTAGGTTTCCCTGTATATAAGTGTGATGACCTTCTACTTCCTTAATGCTCGGTTAACCAGGTCTGACCGTCCTTTATAACATACGGCTTTACCTAATGATATCAGCTTACTGCCGATTTAACAAGGCTTTATTTCATACAATACCGATGACAACATGTTAAATATTTCACTTTCGATTTGAAACAAGTTTTACTGACGAATATAATCATAAAGTATACATAAATTACGACTAAATGTATCAACAAACAGATTTCAAGATCAACAACAGATTTAAACATCAACATACATATTTCAGCATCAACTTATAGATTTCAACATCAACAACAGATTTAAATATCAACATACCGACTTCATCATCAACATACATATTTCAAGATCAACAACAGATTTAAACATTAACATACCGACTTCAACATGACATCAACATAAACAGATTCACACAATGTACTACTGATGAGGATGTCTCTCTATGCGGTCAATTAAAACAGCTTTGTACATAACGATGCATTCTGTATAAACTTACTCAGGTTTATCCGTCTGACATACTATAACGGCTTTATAATATGCATGTGTACAGTTACTGCATCACGTTTTTTCAATTTGAAGAAGTGTGCTTCTCACTTATAAATAAATAGAGTAACTGTATCCATATTTTGGCAAATTTGATAAGGTTTTATTGTCAGACGTTATCTAAATACAAGCACACAGAGGTACGCACACATGTCACGTGGTACGCACACATGTCACGTGCACTTGCAGACCACTACGTCACGACAGACATCATGTCCTTGGACATGTCGGCGAGTTGAAGGTTCCAAACACATTCAGTTCGTACAGACAAGACAGGGCGATCACCACCACATACGCTATGAGACATACAACCCCGAATGTTCGTCCCAGCTTCCACTTAGCAAGGATGACGGCGATGCCTATAAAGAAGACGGTGGAAAGGAGGGTGAGTGCGGAATATGTGAGACCATCGCTAGTGATCATGATGGGTTCGCCATCGTCGATAGCCGCAGAGCGTATGAGCCAGGGTATACCGAGACAGACCAGGACGTCAAACACGTTACTCCCTATAGAGTTTGATATGGCCATGTCACCATAACCTGAAACACGACAGAAAACATTCAATACTGAACGAACACGGCACAGGAAAAAATCAAACGATCGGGAAAATATTATCAAAGTTTGAAATGCTATTTTTGTATATCTTTGTAAAAGTTAAGTTCAGGACAAATTAAACGGTAGCACGATATTACTAGAAATACTCGCGTTGTAGTTTAATTCACATATTCATTTCAAAATTTCTCATTTTTGAAGCACTGTATTGTTTATGGAAATGGATTGAGTAAAACAAAATAAAATCTGTCCAAATAAAATTACTAATCTGCCCGAACAGATAAGAATTGTGAGTAGACAGGAACCGGAAATCATTTACTGCATTTTATTTGTCCGGACAGATTATAGACAATATGTGTGGACAGGCTATTAATCTAATCACTGGAAAAACTAGCTTGCCAGTAAGACAGTATTTCTCCCTTATATTCCTTTGCTGTTACACTATTCCCCCTCCGAAAGTCTCGTCGTCCTGAGACTTTGCCTGGGGAATGATGTAGGTCCTCTCTGTGGTATCAATATGTATACATGATCACACGGTTCATTCCCATTTATCCAACTTTTTGAAAAATAGGTACTACAGGTAAAAAGTTTGGGTTGGATAAGTGGGAATAGGGTATATTGTTAAAACAACAAACACTAATTGGAGCTTGGGTCAAGTGTTGGGTTAAAAATATGATACAGAAATTAAGTCCTTTTGGAAATGTGTATCTAAGTTATTCCTATTAAGTTGATTTGAATGCTTCATTTTGTTTCTATTTGTGGTTTTTTTATTGATTCTGTAGTTATGATATATGCTTTCACAATAAGACTAATTTCTATTTTCAATATATTTATTCAAATAATATCAGACATATATATTATTAACAGACATATTAATTATTAAATATACAAAATGATACAAAATAATATTTATTTCATAAATTGATATAAAGCACTAGAAATAAGATGATAGCAATATGAATCATTTTACATGATAGAAAAGTTACAATGTATAGTAAATTTCATATTTAAAATATTTGAATTAAGCAAAGCACTATATCAATCGAATATTATAGAGTCATATCAGTTCATTGAAGTTTCAGCAGGCGTGACACTGTGTCTGTATACTGGTAGATGTCAACTTCCCCTTGAATGAGTCGTTGTTTCTGTCGCTGAAGTCTGGAGTCTAGGATTCTGTATTTCAGCTTTCTTGTCTTTCTAGTGCCACCAGCTGCATACTGGATAAGTCGGATCTCATTTGCTGCT
>NW_018407146.1:644056-736437 GCF_002113885.1 Mizuhopecten yessoensis | reverse complement strand
CTAGCTTGGGATGCTTAGTGAGTAGTATTCAAAATGTATGAATAAATTAGTAGAAAAAGGCTTGGGTGCTTCTTTAACACTGTTCAAAGCTTATTAACTGTAATTAATTAGGTATATGCTCAAATCAGATTAATTGGGACTTAAGTGAATACCACCGAAAAAATATAAGTAATTATTTGATAATGATATATCAAATATTCATGCCAAAGTTAAAGATTGTCTTATTTCTTGAAATTATTCTTTTTCCATTTAATCATATTTCTCATGAATATTTTATACATACTTTCACCTTTCTAAATGAATTAAAATTAAATAAATGTATCCACTCTATAATACTTTTCCCTCTATCCATGGAACAATTTGTCTTGGTTATTTCACCTAATGATTAAAATATACTACTAAACAAACATACCCACAGGGCATAAAACATAAAGTTGGATAAATGGGAATAGCTTTTTTCAGAAGTTAGATAAATGGGAAGACACCGATCACACAGCGTCACTACGCTGCCACAAAATCTAACATGCGGGCGGTAACCCATCCAACTGACCACGCTCGGCGTTGCTGAACTAGTGAGCGGGTCCCCGGGTAATACCTCATCACTGGAAAAGCTAGCTTGCTATTAACACGTATTTCCCCCTCATATTCATTCGCTGTTACAATCCATACTTTGTCAAACTGCTACCTTATGATCTATTCGACATACATTTCAAGAGAGAGTATAGGACTCTGTCATATGATATACATTACAATAGAAATGTCCCACCCGAAGGTACAGCATTTCGGGCAAAAACCAAGGCTTTTTGCCAAGGTTTTTGAACTCAATTTTTGTTCCATAGGTACAGGGATTTGTTTATCCTACATAATTATCATGAGATAGAGTTAGACGTTTTACATTGTTGACCCATTCATGTGATGGCGATGTGTAGCCGTCTCGAGTCAAAATATCAACTTTGTTAATAATGAAAAATGCATAAAGAAAAACCATAACACTGAAATAATATCGCTAAAAGGTCGTTAATAATGTTTTGGTTTACATTTTGAGTAAAAACTTCAAATCATAAACAAGACAGCACAAAATTTAGGTACAATACTAGAAGTAGATTAAAATGACGTCAATCTTGACGGGATATGACGTCAATCTTGACGGGATATGACGTCATCGCACTATCACTGATTAGTGACATTAATCCCATGCAAGCCAGATTTATATTACGTTGCCTTCAATCATGGGGAAATTTTGTCTTACACTGTCGGCGGTGAAAGAAATATACTGTTACATAATTTCCGGAGGACAGTCTAACACGAACAAAAAAAAACACGAAAAAAACCCAGCACTCGTTGTTTGGTTGCTCGTGACGAGGTTGTTGGCGGAAAATAAAAATTAAATGTTCGCTAAATGTAGGTTATTTACTGTCATACCATGACGAATATGGTGTGTGTAGTTTGTCAGATCACGGATTGTTATTAACGGCTCAGCTGACAACTCTCCGTCTCCTGGACCAGACTTGGCAGATGTGTAAGATTACTTAAAAATGTATACAACTGCTCACATTACTTACCGTCTCTAGCCACAAAAAGACTAGCGAGACAGTCAGGCACGCTGGTTCCGGCCGCAAGCAGAGTTAGACCCATGACCGTGTCAGGGATTTCTAGGGCGTCTCCTGAAACACCAAAACACGATATAATGAAAGACCCATAACTGAGGTAGCCATCTCTAGCGAGCATCATTAGTTTTTTACACACATTAGAATGCAGTTTCAGACAAATATCTGTGTCGGGGATCTCGAAGCGGTCATCTGTTACACGATACAATACGTTTTTAGACCCATGACTGTTTCAGAGAAGATAAAGGTCTGGGCAATACTTTATTTATTGCCGAAAAAATCACTTTACTGAAATTTGCTGTATATATAAATACATGAAGCTTTGACGATAAATTGCTTACCTCTACGTATATATATTTCCAACCAAAATTTGACCGTATTGATGGCAAGGATGTTATAATTGTTTGTTATTTGATACATAATGGTGTTGTCGCACCGTACCATAACCTGGGGCTTCATTTCATCTTTTGAATTTTTAAATTCAACTCATTAGCAACATACAGACAGAAAAAATGGCCCTAATTGCTTAAAACTGTCTTATTTTGATAAGAAATAGAAAGTTTGTGATGCAGAAATAAGGCTGTATCATATATCTATATATAAAAAAAGTGTTCCATTCTGGATACCCTCACAATACTACCATCAAGGTTGACAGTGCGACGTTTTGTGTTTACTTTGGAATCATTCAATTTACACTACCCGACCTTGTATAGTTAAAAACTTTTATAAAACAAAACTAACTGTTACTGTGTCTTTCTAGAATTAGAAAACATTCAACGGTAAACAAATAATAATAATGATACTGATGATTCGAGGTTCTTATATACCGCTTTATCACAATCTAGTTCGTAGGTTGTCTCAAAGGGTTCAAAAAATATTAGTATCCGTGATTATAGGGCCTTTGCAACCACACAATATCTTTCTCAGATTCCTGGGGAGCATATAGCCGGTACTGTCATTTCGGCGCTCACAGTTAGCATTCTACAATTCTAGCACTGCCCAACCATGAACTCATTTACAAATGAGTAGACTGGAACAAGCGGAGTAAAGAATCTTGTCAAAGATACAACACTGTTCCTTGCCGTGACTTGAGCCCGCAACCTTTCGGTCATAAGCCCGGGGTCCTACCACTAGACTTCCGTGCCTCTTAAATGCATTCAAACTTGTACGTATAACGAAAATTATGGTTCGTTTGTATAACGCCGACCTGTGCTTATTATGCTATCAAAACAAATAATTCCCAAAAAAAGAAATTCCGGCTGCAAACATGTCTTGGGTTTCCCCGGAAGAGCAATATGCGTCTTTCAAAATCGCAAGATGGACCCACATTTTTCGATATAAAGACATAGACGACCGGGGTTATGTAACAATAGAACCATAAGGGAAATTGATCTTGCGGCTAACAACATGTTATTGGTGAGGCGTCTTATTAACACACCCGCTGTGGCAGAATTTGGTTTGGCTATGATGAACAGCTAGTCAACATCGTTATAGCCGTTGTATTGAACTATCCGTCCCCTATTGCAGTAATCAGAATGTCCAATTAAGGTTATTTTCCGTTCTTGAAAATGTTTCCATTTCATTTTAATCGATCGCAAAAATAATTTGTGTTTTTCTTTGCATTTGAAAATTACAAAAAATGTTTGGTAACAAACCTTTCGACAATACCACGTAACAATACTGTAATACACACTTCTCGATGATCGATACAACTATATGTACAAACATTGACTCATGTGAGCTAATCGGTTCTCGTTCAATGATTTACTGTAGAGTTCCATTTAAGCTGTATATGTTTATTCCTTCATTGTGGTGTTAGCTAGTTCCATATCGATCTATAAAATTCTGCCAATGGGATATGTTCTAGTTCAATATCGAACGAACTATAAGTCTATCGATGAGGTATATGTCTAGTTTAATAACGGTCAGAGGTGCTCCATCACTGCAGAATGTTCAGGTTTGATATCAATCTGTAACATTCCGATAGAAAAGTGTGTGCTAGTCTAATATCTATGTAAATATTTCCGTCAATGAAATATAAACAAAGTTGAATAACTGTCTAGAGAATTTAATCTCATATCCAATTCTTGATTTCCACTTATATTTGTTTTAGTTTAGAAGTGTTTTAAAGAATAAATACAAGAAATAAAGTGGAGAAAATTTAGACCATAGTGGCCTTCCTTAACCATTCCCCATCCCCCAACCCTACCCCATCATTTTATACATGATTGAATAAAATATGTTGATAATATCTTATATAAAGCTTTGCTTTGTCAGTGAAGATGACGTTAGTGTCATTCTATCCAGAGAAGACCCCTTCAAAAATGACAGCAAAACCGGAAGTAAGATAATAGCAAAATAACATGTACTCTGCCTAAGCTAATGAAATACAATTTGTCTTATTTATACCTGCTATAGCAACCATCCACACCATGACGTAGGATAGTCCCACCAGCCAGACAATCGACATCATGAAGGTCAAAGGGTAAAGTTTACGCCAATGACCCCACGGTTTCCGACAGTCGGGCACAGTTACGTAGAAGAGCACCTTCATTGGAAGCATAGCAATCCAGAACGAGCGTGCGACCAATGTATCTGGTATCACCCACGGCGATTCATATTTGTCTTCTGAAAACAGAACGAACATGATATATATGACAATGCAATCAATATAATCAATATGAATTGCTTTTTGCATTGAAAATGTTTAAAATGGGTGCTTCTTTTCTTCACATGTTTGGTGATACTTTCATTTCGATTCGTGCATTTTAATATTTAACAAAACAAAGCTATGTTTAGTTTACTTTTTTAAATTTCGTACAGAAACAAATATGATAAGTTCCCTACCCTCTGCTACTGTTTGACTCGACTCTGTGTTTGAATTTGTGAACGTTGTTTCAGCATCCGTTTGATTTCTGGCCTTTTCGTCATTTCCGGTTGATTTTTCTGAATCCAATACTTTTTGTGCTTCCAGAAGTCCTTGTCGGTTGTTGTCGG
Source organism: Mizuhopecten yessoensis (assembly GCF_002113885.1). Taxonomy (NCBI): domain Eukaryota; kingdom Metazoa; phylum Mollusca; class Bivalvia; order Pectinida; family Pectinidae; genus Mizuhopecten; species Mizuhopecten yessoensis. The sequence goes on along the minus strand of NW_018407146.1, from coordinate 731,833 downwards.
CATCGTAAGTTAGATTCCCTGATTTGAAATCTGCCCGAATTCTTTCAGCGAATGCATGAATAGTTTTGTTGAAGTACATCACGAGAATGTAGACCAGGTACATCAGGAAGAGAATAAGCCCCTCGTACCTATAACACATATGTTAGAACATTGATTTAGATCAGCATTTTATTGTCGCGATCGTGAACTCTCCAGGTTTTTTTGAGGAGGGGGGGGGGGGGCGGTCGAAAATACTTAATTAGATATTTGCGGAATGAAACTTTCTTGAAAGAAGAAAATGTAACAAAAAAATCGCATTTGGTTTCCAAAGTTGTGAATTAAAACAAAGCTACTTGTCTACTTACTCTAGTCAGCAGTTCAGCACTACAGTTGGGAGAAAACCAAACTTGGTATCTAGTGCACTTTGTAGTGCGCATCTAGTAAACATGATAGTGCACTACACAAAACATTGTACTACACTCCATTTCACTACAGAGTTAACTCCAGTGCACTACGATGTTAACTCTAGTGCAACACTAGTGTTAATTCCAGAGCATTGCAGTGTTTATCCTAGTTTCAAAACTGAAGTACATATTTCAGTTATGTATTTATAATGAATGGATCCTTGCATCATATGAAAATTTAAAAAATAAGAAAAATCCATCAAACTGAATATTAAATAATACCAATATACATTAATTATATTATTATTTTATGATTTCAACTTGGTATATGTAAACACACAAAAAAAATAACCATTATTGTTTTACCATAGACATCTGTATTATTTCAAAGGAAAACATTTATCATAGTAGAGTTTAAAATAGGTTAATTAGTATCACATATAATATTAGTATCACATTTAATGTTGTAGCATTATATTTGCTATAATAATACTATGATTATTCAATTTCACTCACTAGTGCTGGATAAGAACATCGGTGATGTTTTAAAAACTAGCTTCATGTATCAGATGCCATTAACCGTTTGATGAAAAATGGAGACAAGACAAGTGTTAATAAACATGAGAAAACATATGCATGACAACAAAGAGTAATCCACTCGTTCATTTACATTAAAACCGGCCGATGTTAATGATTGATAGGTTCCATCATAGGCAATAAAATAAATGCTTTACTCGATCAAAATGTTAATATATGACAAATCTAGAAAATAAGATATTCCGGAATAATATAGCATAGCAACTATTTATGAAAGCAAAAACTAAAGTTTTCAATTTTAGAAAACAACATCCTAAGAGTTTGTTTGATTTTAATATCTTTTTTTCTATATATATGACATAAACAATACTCTTCAAGTGTGTTTCTGTGTGTTACCTACACCAGCAGCTAAGGAGTAAATAGAACGCATACAGCTGGTCATGTGGTAATGACCTGTCCCTTGTAAAATGAACACACAACTGTAGGTGTTTCACAAATGATTTCGTCGAATAATTTACTAATTCTAACATGTTAAAAACTATTAAACGAACAAATGAATTATCAGTGTTTTTAAATGACAGGAAACCTCCTGTTAAAACATTACTTCAGTGACAGATATAAAGGTTGTAAGGGCAACAGGATCAACCACTGACAGATATTTTCCTTTTCAATATGATCTATAAGCCTGCGAAGATATGCCGTGAAAACACATTGACCATTCAACTGTGGTCACAATGGATGTTGATTGGCTGTACATGACCAATGTCACCTTAATGGATTTAAAGACAATTATGTATATGCCAATTACTCCAGTTCATGGTCTTTCCACTAGGTACGCTGTATATCAGTTAATCAGTAGACAGTAAAAACCTACAGGTAAACCAAGGGGGAGGGGGGGGGGGGGGGTTGATGTTACCAAAAAAAATGAGAACAAAATAACTGCCACTATTTAAATTTCATAAAAATACTTATTTCTGTTGTCCAGCAATGTTTCTTTAACAGCAATTTGTACTGAAAGTTATTTCCCTCGCTGAGTGCTTTTTGTTACGAGATTACATATTATGTTTTGCGCAGAAACTGAAAATTGAAGTTGGAAAGTGTGGCGGATAAACACTCAATCACTCCTGAGTGATATAAAGAAATATATCTTAACCTTTGGGATAAGATTTTTGAGGAGCATCACTCGACAAAGCCTCGTGCTGAACCTCAAAAGCCTACCACAAATGTTAGGATATCTCTACCTACATAACACAGGAGAGATATTCTGTTTCTCCTCCCGCCCGGTGATCAATGCAAGGGATAAAAACCTACCAGTGTACACGGTTGTCATGGATAACAACTACCAATGCAATAACGGAGAAAAGATAGAAGAGACAGTCTCGGAACATCGGCCACCAAGTTAGTTCCACTACCTGTTGACAGAGATAAATACATCAGTAGATAATATTAGTTTGTAAAACAATAAGAATAACCTATTCTCCTAAAGGATGATGCTAAATTCTCAAGTAAATATAGAAAAGAGATCAATAATTTTTTGCTGGTTTTCTGAACTAATATCAATGGAATAAATGATGATTCAGAACGTAACATATGGATATTTGCCTTCTTGTGGCGATCATCCTCGTGTACAAAACAGTTTGGTGTAACAAACAGCTACCCCACCCCCTCCAATGCAATGTAACGAGAAGACTGCTGATAAATTGTACTTTGTATGTTATGATTTTAACTTTCCTCAACATTCAATGATAGATCAGCGCTACATTCCGCATCATCCTTGCACAATACCTGCACTAGTTTTTAATTTTAGATTCTATAGATTTTTGTACTTATTCTCTTGCACTTCTCCTGTTTGACTGATAATACAGTCTTTATTCTAAATGTGTGAGTTTTTCCAGAAAGCAAACCACAAGCACTTCAATACCTTCAATGTCATTGATATAATAACTTCTCACGCTACTCATTATAGGTTTATAGGTTGCCTCACTCCCGACTCATTAAATAAACCTGCTAGCAATCGGTAAACACTTTTGGCTAGCCACTAGTGGGGCACACCCTTGACGTTAATTCATCGGTCAAGGTTTCAATTATGACAACAAATAACAATGCTTTGGCACGTCATCTTCTATCGTGACGTCATAGTTCATTGCAAATGATTGATACTTTATACACGTTTGCATTTGATATTCATACATAGGTAAAACATTGTTCATCTTATTTTACAGGAACTTTTCCTTAACTTCCGTTTGACATAACTGTAGCACGGTTGGGCCTGTACACTTCCGTTTCCAAGGTAGCACATAAGAACACAGTGATTGATTATGCTTAGTTTATTTCATCTTTATTAGTTTTCATAAATGTCCAGGTTTGCTTTTGAAGAAATGGTTTATCAAAGCTGAGAGCATTGGTACGGGGGTCTGTAAATGCATATTGTATGCTATTTGTGTAAAAGTAAGCGTTTTCTGTTTTATTTCTTTTTCCTAATTTTGATTCAATTTGTCATATGAATACCGTGTCATAAAGCCCTCACATAAATTATGTTTATGTAACGTGTGTAATATCACTCCGGAAATGAGGTCACAATTGAATAGGAACAATCGATGTGACGTCACGTCATTGTGAAGCGAACGAACATTTGATCGTTTCAAAGGCGGACAAGTGCAAAATCACAGCTCACAAGTATACAGTTTACTTTGTATCATATGGTAAAAAGAATCCGTCATTCGTTTCCTTCATATTAGATTTATGATACTCGTTTTGGATTTTTCATCTTTGCTCGCCTGAGGGTTGCAAACATGAAAAATCCAAAACTTGTATCATCAATCTAATAGGAAGGGAAACTTGTGACATATCCTCTATATATGAGGGGGACATGTTCATTGTTGTCAGGCTATTCAGTATACCCTTTGTTATAATCAATCCAATTACTGAATGTTAATTCTAATTTTGAGTATTAAAAGCTATTGTTTCTTTCATTATGTCACAAAAGTCGATAAAGATCTTGCATACATTCCCGGTTAAATGATCTACTGGTTTTTCAGCTTCATGACATCAAACACAGCGTGACTTGTTCGGTTTTGGATATAGCAAATGCAGAGTTCAGCATATCCTATACAGCAACGTAATTTAAAAGTCAAATAGGAAGTACCGAGAAGACAAACACTTGAGCTCTGGATCAGATTTTTGAAGTTTCTGAAATATGATAACATCAGTTACTTACAGCACAAATATTACGAGAAGGAACAAGACGCGTGCTATGTAACTGCTCCAGTGCGATGTATAAATATATGATAATCTGTCTCGTCTACCAGTATCGGTAGTGTTGGCACGTACTCTCGTCTACCAGTATCGGTAGTGTTGGCACGGACTCTCGTCTACCAGTATCGGTAGTGTTGGCACGTACTCTCGTCTGCCAGTATCGGTAGTGTTGGCACGTACTCATCGATCAGCTCCTCATACCATATCGACTGCTGGCAGTATTATTATTATTAAATCATTTACTTGATTATTATCTTATAATGAAGTAAATCATAATTTGATCCCTCATGCGCAGGTGTCACTGGGTGAGTGGGGAAGTCTAAGTGTCATTGTCAGGATGTCACCATTCCTGACGAGTGTTAAGATCCAGGCTTTATATACGTTATGTATTACATACAAGGCAGAACCTGATAGTCTACATTGAATTGCTGGCAGAGCCTTGTAAATTATTTATGTATAGTGCCCGAGTTTAGCGCTCAGATACTTCCCTCGAGTCAGCTATGCCGTGATTGCGTTCAGCAATTAATTGGTGTCAAAGGGCGTTGAAAAGAGTGTTGATTTCAAGAAGAAAACAACGAAGAAAAAAATCATTGCACTTTCAGCTAAGTAATAGCCTTTGTTTGGTGAGATCAAGCCTTCTGAAGTGAATATTTAGATGTAGAGTTCACTGGTTTTGGTTTAGTATTGTTTAACGTCCTATCAACAGCTATGGTCATTTAAGGACGGCCTCCCCTGTGTGCAAGATGCATGCGTGTTGTGTATGCGTGTGTGTTTTGGAGGCTGCGATATGTCCGTGTTTGTCTCCTTGTGATAGCGCGGAACCCATGCTGATTTTAAAGTGCTACCTCACTGAAACAATGCCAAAGACACCCAACACGACACCCCAATCGGTCACATTATACTGACAACGGGCAAACCAATTGCTGAGCGTTAAGCAGGAGTAGAAACTACCATTTTTACAGACTCTGGTATATCTCGGCCAGGGGACAGAACCCAAAGCCTTCCCCACAGGGGCGAACACTCAACAAAAAGTGTGGCATAGTCAAGGCAAACATTAGGGAGAAGAAAATTGTTTAGCATGAAGAAAAAACATAAGATCCCAAATTTAGTCGCCTCTTACGATCATGCAATGGGGGCAGCGGGTACAATTCTTACGCCCTCCTACAGAGTTCCCTGGTACTACAAATCTCACTGTAACAGGCACTGGAACCCACTGAATGAACCACACAAACTGAAGACATGTACTTTGCTCATTTTTGTAATAGAAGAAATCATTAAAGGGATGAGATATTTTTGATTTTCAAGGTCTTCAATTTGTGTTTTCGTCACCTTAAAACGAGAAATGAGATCAATGTGAAAACTGACTAAATGTATTTTATAGGTAAAATGCTGTGCAACTCGGAAGAACAAGAATGTTTTAAGGCGACTAAAGGGATCAGGATAACCAACGCAAACACTTTGAATTGATTGTTCAAAGTTGAATTTTCAATGAATAAATTAGGTCCTTCTATTTCAATATGTAGCATACAAGCGAATTAAATGAAAAATAGAATAGTCTGACCAAAAGTTCGAGGAAGAGAAATCTGGACAAGGTCCGAGACAGGAAGTTCAGGAAAGACGTTGGAAGAAATGCAATGGAAACAAAACAAATGCCTAAAATGTGCGGTTGACAAGACCTTTGAGAAATCTGACTTGTAGTTCGTCATATCTATATTTCCTCCAAATATGAAGAGTACAAAATGGATAAGAACGGAGAGTGTACGTGACATGAGAGAAAACAGCGGTGCAAACGAAAATTGAAGTACAATTGATATAAATATCATTTCATACTCACAGCTTGAAAAAAAGTTATAGACAAGTTTCAAGTCAGTGAAAAGTGTGAAAAAGTCCAGTGTCTGATGACAACTGGATATCGTCTTAGGACAATCTCCCGGCTATAGTAAGCTACCATAGGAGTGAAAAACCCGACTTTGTGCCAACTTCAAATGAGAGGACTTGTTGATACATGAGACAGGCAGCTGGTGTTCGGGATCAAAGCAGAAGATTCCGATAAAGTCGGTAGTGACACTGTTAAGTCGCTCGGAGGTGCAAAGACCAACTTCAGTTAAAGTCTCATAAGATGAAGCTGCTATTGGCAGTACTTTAGTAGTAATATAGAAGGGCTTTGCCACACCAAATATAAATATAACTCTGTATAATGTGGGAAACTTAAACAGATTTCAGGACGTAACACTCCATCTTATTAAGGTTCATACGTGGACAGTTTGGTGGACATAGATGTTAACTCTAACAATGATATCCAAAACGGACAATAGACCACTGTATATGGTGAGACCTGTTTTAGTACGCCCTGATAACCGGTTTTAGTACGCCCTGGTATACATATAGTGAGACCGGTTTTAGTACGCCCTGGTATACATATAGTGAGACCGTTTTAGTACGCCCTGGTATACATAAGAAGTGTAGCTAGTTATGTGAGAATAGGTCAGCATCGATGGCATGCTCAGAAAAAAACTTCGGTATTAAAAAACGAGAAAGAAAACCTGCAGATAGTTGGCATTTCTTTTAAATTAGGCACGTGATACTCATTCATCTAAGATTCTTTCTAATGTTATGTTTGTTGAACACTTGTTAAATAGAGAACAGGAGAAGTTATCAACAGTATACCAGGTTTGACTGCTTGAAGGATTCATCCTCAGCAGGAGCGATTAAAAACTGGAATCGTTTGTCAGAGTAAACGTTGAACACCCCGTCGATAACAGAAAATTAAATCCAGACTGAATACCTCTTGAAAAGGTTTACCATCACATTCACCTAAAACGGCTCCCTAGCCTTAATTTGAAGCCTTGAGACATTCATCTCGTTCCCGATGAACATGATTTCAAAAATGTTTTTAAAACGTTTTTTTGAAAACAATTTTCCCCTTGTGTTTTTACATCTGTTTTAAAAGAATACTACAGTAAATGTATTAACCTACTTCTTGTTCTTTATCACACACCTGTAGAATCTTGTTATAGTAATACACACAAGTTTCAGACCATGCAATACAACGTTCTGTATTGCACATGTGCAATACAGAATGTTGTATTTACTAACTAGCCGGAACTATTTTTATGGGAATCCACTTGTCATAGCGAACTGAAAAGTTTCCGGTATTTGCGAAAAATATCAAAGTTTATAAAATCTTTGTATCGATCTCTACCAAATACGGAAAGTATGTGATAAAACCAAGACCAAACACTGGTGTTTTTCTAACGAATCAGAAAGCACTCATTTATTGCGCGGACGTATATATTCGTCCGCGCAATAAACTCGTGTTTTCTGATTCGTTAGAAAAACACAAACGTGTGGTCTTGCATATTTATGACATATTAGGTAGTTTTTCCCATATTGCGTTTTCGCTCTAACCGGGGAACAACTAAAAACCACAGTCTTGTCAGAGAGAACTATAACCAGTGAATAATGACGTCTGGATCACAGTTATAGTGGCCAAGCAAACAATATGCATGTACAATGTACCGTTCACATTATGAATGTTTACAAAGTATTTAATCATTACTTACAAAAGATAGAAAATAAACATTATTGAACGATTGGTTTGGGCATCTTCCAAAGACAATAATATTTGATATAATTTCATTTACTATATTTTTTTTAATATTTCCCCGGTAGTTTGGACCAACCAAACCTATATTGCCCAAAGCTGAATTAAAATAATGCTTCAAAATTGTATACCATTTTTCTAATTTGACGGATATGTGCTATGTTCCGAGCGATTAGTTTATTTTATCGACTTGAGTTTTACTTCTATTTCCTTGTCATAAAACTTATCATTGAAAACAACAACGTGATCTCAAATGTCAATTGCCCCGCTCATTATTGTGCAAAACTAGTATTAGGCTTTAACCTCTCATTTTATTCTATTGATCAATAGAAATACAACTGCAGACGAAACTGAAAGAGCAGATATGGCGTTTTATAGGGTTTTCGGAATATGCAGCTAAGAAAACAGCTTTTAAATTGTCCCTGCAGTTAGAAACGGTATAATTATACAATTAAAATTTGCGGTTACGTGATATATTCCTAGTAAAATTCTTGTTCTTCTCGACCAGTATTATACCTTAAGGCGAACGACACATGTTTACAAACAACACGGGGACTAGACTTTATCTCTTGTGTTCATCATATAACTGTAAAATACAAATTGTAACCAAAGCAAATAGTCTACCAGTACACTTAGATGACCTCTTTTAGCTCGTGTAATATACTCTATTCACATAGCTGTGAGAGTGAGTCGTATCTGAACTATTTCGAAGACAAAGTCAAAGGTAAAAGCACTGGCACAATGGCTGGAAAAGTGATATCAACCGCAAAGCGAGTGAGTGCCTTATTGAATGGATGTTTAAGTTTCATTTGAAAAATTAAAAGAAGTTGTCATTTGGTTGGGCAGTGCTACAATTGTAGATTGCTAGCTGTGAGCACCTAAATGGCAGCACCGGCTTATAATGCTCCCCAGAGATTTGAGAAAGATATTGGCTGACTGCAAAGGCCCTATAACCACGGATGATAATTTGTGAACCGCTTTGAGACGGCCTATGAACTAGGATGTGATAAAGCGGTATATAAGAACCTCGAGTTATTATTATTATTATTTATATATACCATATTTTAAGAAGTACTCGGTGACATTTAAATGTTACTTAATGCTCGGTAGTGATGGCGTAAACAACTGTTTATTACATGTTTCAGCCAGCACTGTGTGCCTTCCGTGTATGATAGTTATACACATGCCTATTTCCCTTGGTATGGCTTCAAACCTAGAAACATGCAAAAATGATGCATTTGTTCAAAAAAGGTGAAAGGTATTCTCCGCCACACTATCGATCTATTTGCCCTCTGCGATGTTAGGAAAGTGTGTTGGAAATGTCGCTTTGAAACAAATTGATATTAATGTTGTCTGTTTTAAGAGAACTAATATGGTTTTAGGTCGGCCAATTTGATTTAACACTAACTCCAACAAGTTTACGATGATAAAGGTATGCATAGCTTATACGGAAAAGTACGTATGTTTAGAGTTCTGTGACATTTCCATGGCAACTGATTGTGTATGACATAAGGGGCTTATGTAATTGTATAGCCGGCGTGTTGTATTCCATCGCTATACGTTATGGTGCAAAACATCCTTCTAACATATCCGCTTCCTATCGTAAATTAGAAAATAATTAAGGGGGGGGGGGGGGGGGGGGGGGGGGGTAAGAAAAAGTTAAATTGCGGGGAAATTCTTAAATAGTTTTTCCGTATAACTATCTATAGGGTACGGAATGATATTGAAACTTACCATTCCAGCAAATATAGCACACACTCCGATAATAAATAGAATATTAAAGACTGCTGATCCAACAATTGTGCCTACCCCGACGTCACTCTCAGCAATAAACACACCTGTAAATAGAGATGATTAGGCATTATGTCACTGTTATAAATACAGGTGCGGTATCATATTCTTATCGATGATCATATAAAACATAAATACCTATCAAGTCCAGAGGGTTTACAGACACACGGCCTTTTGTTTTGGTTGTCGGCACAGAGATGAACAATCTGATATTGTATATTACAGTTCCATATAATTCTATAAAATAATACTGAAACTCATCAAATAACCTTTACAGAGGACGAATGAAAAGCAAGTTTGATGTTTGCGCTACAAATAATATCAAATTTCCTTTTACCATAAAACTTTATGTTTTACTCGAAAAGTCTCAGAAATGGAATTCTTCTGTAAAAGCATCAACGTTACCTAGATAACACAGTGCGTACCTACCTATAAGCGACGTACACAGCTCGGGCGCAGAGCTGCCAGCCGCCATAAATGTTGCTCCGGCGACATCTTCACTCAATTGTAATTCTTGAAAACAAAATGTAATAAATCACGTCATAATTCTGCATTAATTAACAAAAATATCCTCCGTTAAGAGAGCAATGAAAACAGTTTTTAATAGTTTGGGAGATCAGGGTGATCTGTTGTTGTTCGCCTCCCGAGTATCTGCATATTCGCGATTGAATTAGCGATTTCGACATAATGATGAAATTACAATCGTTTGAATGCAAAGTTATTGCGTTCAAGCGCACACTTTGCTCAAAGCCCATGCTTTCAAATACAGTAGCATACACTTTGTTTTAGTCCATGTGCAGACGTTCTTTGATACGAACGATATTACATTTTTGAGTAAAAACAGTATTTACTTCTGAGTAGGATACGACAGACATGCAAATTATATATTTTGACGAACAATCCGTTCATGTAAATAAGCATCATAGTATCGTTACATCTTAAAAACCATGTTGACATTGTCCAGGTTTGAGTATCAGTATGGTACCACAAATCAATGTATTAGCTTATTAAATGATATTCTAACATTATAATTAGAAATCAGCTTTCCGCTGGTGACATTAGAATTACCTCGAAATAATTGCTACACAATATCGATCTGATTAAGATTCAATACACCGTATGGAATTGACCTGACAAATATATATAGATACATTTGTAAAAGTACAACTGCAAAGGCATCCTCGTCATTTCATGGATGATTGGTTGGTTTCAGTTAAAAAATCGAAAACCGCTAGCTAGATACCTTTGATAATTACAGTGGAACGACACCCGACTCTATATCTGTTCAACTTTGTCTTTACGCTGCCGCGCGATTCTTTTGAAACAGGGGCCATGTTTGGAGCTGACCTGATGTACAGCTAACCGACGCTGTATAGAGATGACGTGATGTACATCTAACCGACGCTGTATAGATATGACGTGATGTACAGCTACCCGACCCTGTATAGAGATGACGAGATGTACAGCTAACCGACCCTGAATAGAGATGACGTGATGTACATCTAACCGACGCTGTATAGAGATTACGTGATGTACAGCTGACCGACGCTGTATAGAGATCATGTGATGTACAGCTAACCGACCCTGTATACAGATGACGTGATGTACAGCTAACCCACGCTGTATAGAGATGACGTGAGGAACAGTTAACCGACGCTGTTTAGAGATGACGTGATGTACAGCGAACAGACCCTGTATAGAGATGACGGGATGTACAGCTAACCGACCATGTATAGAGATGACGTGATGTGCAGCTAACCGACCCTGTATAGAGATGACTTGATGTACAGCTAACCGACTCTGTATAGAGATGACGTTATGTACAGCTAACCGACCCTGAATAGAGATGACGTGATGTACATCTAACCGACGCTGTATAGATATGACGTGATGTACAGCTACCCGACCCTGTATAGAGATGGCGTGATGTACAGCTAACCAGCCCTGTATAGAGAGGACGTGATGTACAGCTAACCGACTCTGTATAGAGATGACGTGAGGAACAGTTAACCGACGCTGTTTAGAGATGACGTGATGTACAGATAACCGACACTGTATAGAGATGACGTGATTTACAGCTAACCGACGCTGTAAAGAGATGACGTGATGTACATCTAACCGACGCTGTATAGATATGACGTGATGTACAGCTAGCCGACGCTGTATAGAGATGCCGTGATGTACAGATAACCGACCCTGTATAGAGATAACGTGATGTACAGGTAACCGACGCTGTATAGAGATGCCGTGATGTACAGATAACCGACACTGTATAGAGATGACGTGAGGAACAGTTAACCGACGCTGTTTAGAGATGACGTGATGTACAGCGAACAGACCCTGTATAGAGATGACGTGATGTACAGCTAACCAGCCCTGTATAGAGATGACGTGATGTACAGCTAACCGACCCTGTATAGAGATGACGTGATGTACAGCTAACCGACGCTGTATAGAGATGACGTGATGTACAGCTAACCGACGCTGTATAGAGATGACGTGATGTACAGCTAACCGACCCTGTATAGAGATGACGTGATGTACAGCTAACCGACGCTGTATAGAGATGACGTGATGTACAGCTAACCGACGCTGTATAGAGATGACGTGATAAATAGGAAAAACGATCCTGGAGCGGCACACACAAACTTCAAACGAAAACAATTACACAAACAAGATTTACCAGTTTATAAATTCCTATTGGTACATCATTAATTAGACTTACCATCACATATAATTTCTAACGACGCCACAAAGTAGTCGTCACAGACGATAGCTATGGCCCCGAATATGTACACGACAAAGAGGATATGTATGAGGAAGCCACCGTCCTGTGTGTCCTCCAGTGACATAAAGTTGCCAGGGAACTCCTCCACGGATCGCGGGATACAACTATCCGTCTTGTTCTCATCTAGAAAAGTCCAAAACAATAATATCATGTGAACATTATTTCATTTGCGTTTATATATTGGATTTGCATTATTTTAACACATATCCTCAATTAAAAAGTGATTTTTTGCCAAACGGCACTAACATATTTTCACATAATAGAATACATCAAACGTATATGTGAAAAGATGAAGAGTGCAAACAAAACTTAAAAGTAAAGAAATTTGATAAAAACTTATATACAGGTATATGCTATAGTAAAGATTAATTGAATGTTAAACAAATCATGTAAATTGACAAAACAAAGCGTGTTCTAAGCTAACCTTCCGTAAATGGTGCATCGTATTTGTCAAGCAATTGTTAACAATCGACAAATTGAAAAAGGTCAATCGCCGCCATGAAATAAAATTTGATCGTCATTTTAAATAATATAAGCATGTGTAATGTATGTATCACCTAGCGTAGTCACGTGCAATGTACTGCATGTATCACCAAGCGTAGTCACATGTAATGTATCTATCACCAAGCGTAGTCACGTGTAATGTATGTATCACCAAGCGTAGTCACATGTAATGTACGTATAACCTAGCGTAGTCACGTGTAATGTATGTATCACCAAGCGTAGTCACGTGTAATGTATGTATCACCTAGCGTAGTCACGTGAAATGTATTTATCACCTAGTGTAGTCACTTGTAATGTATGTATCACCTAACGTAGTCACGTGTAATGTATTATCACCTAGCGTAGTCACCTGTAATGTATGTATCACCTAGCGTAGTCACGTGTAATGTATGTATCACCTAGTGTAGTCACTTGTAATGTATGTATCACCTAGTGTAGTCACGTGTAATGTATGTATCACCTAGTGTAGTCACGTGTCATGTATGTATCACCTAGCGTAGTCACGTGTACTGCATGTATCACCTAGCGTATTCACGTGTACTGCATGTATCTCCTAGCGTAGTCACGTGCAATGTATGTATCACCTAGCGTAGTCACGTGCAATGTATGTATCACCTAACGTAGTCACGTGTAATGTATGTATCACCTTGCGCAGTCACGTGTAATGTATGTATCACATAGCGTAGTCACGTGCAATGTACTGCATGTATCTCCTAGCGTAGTCACGTGCAATGTACTGCATGTATCTCCTAGCGTAGTCACGTGCAATGTACTACATGTATCTCCTAGCGTAGTCACGAAGATAGAATTCATAGAAAAGTCATTTTTTGGATCGATAAGAAATTTTGTATGGAATATTTTAAAAATAACTATCATACCAGATAAACCAAGAAAGGGTCCAACGTGTAAGACGTTCAAAATAAAACTTTACTACTAAGAAATTGTCGAAAGTAGCATGTCTATGCAGTAAGACATTCAACGTAAATTGTACCAAAAGAGTGTTGAAAAGTGGCAAGTCTATGCAAGACGTCAAATATCAATAAAACTACTAAAACAGTGCCGATACTGTATGACATGTAAATGCTAGCGTAAGGATTAACTGAATGTCATAAGTGTATGTGTTGTCTATTTGCGTAAAAGGTCCACCACAAGCATGACGAAACATATCCTATCTTCCTTTTATCAAATGAAGCCGTGTGTAATGTAAGGATGGCTATGCGTAATCAGGAGAGGACAGCTTCCTTTCTGCGCTGTGCGCTGGTTGCACACGAACCCACATAATGCTGATCTGCACACCACAAACTTTTTTGCCAATCTGTTTTATAATGTGTTGCTATAGAAGTCATAGAAACGCGTTGTATTTGTCGTAAATTATTGATATAGTGATCCTCCTGTTACCTCGTTAAAAAACAACATATTTAATATCTGTTTATTCCCCCTTCAATTAATTCCTTTAAAAATATACCTCCACATATCACCAACCCCGTTTACGACTCTGACACTTCCCTAAACAAATGGTGACAGTATTGCGAGGGCGGCTACAATACTCTATGCCGCGTTTCAATCGATACGGATTATTGAACAGAATAAATAATTACTTTCATACGAAATACTAGAAAGACAATAGATAGCAAAGATAAATTGAATGTACGTAATCGTATATATTAATGAAACAGGAACTACACATTTGTAATTGTCTGTCTGTATAAACACTTATTGAAATGTTGATAGGAGATGACTTCATAAGTTGCAATAACTTGTGCCAAATCCCTTGTACTCATTTGCATTTGGACAATAAATATGCTTCAAGTCAAAAAGTCAAATGTGCAAAACAAACATTTCTTAAGTGGTACATCGTATTAGTCACACGTTCATTTTAGATCGGCAGATTTAAAACATTGACCAATGACAAAACGATTTTCGTAAATGTGTAAGAGTGTGTAATGTAAGTATGACCTAGGCCAAGTCACGAGCGGACACCTTTCTCTGTGCGGTCTGCACTTGTTGCACACGAACCCACATAATGTGGTCGTACACAACTTATTTATCATTTCTCCATTTCATTGGTGTTGGTAATTTGTTTCAGTATTGTTACAGAAAATAATTTCACAGAAAAGTATTTTAGTTGTCGTTCATCCTTGATATTGTGACCCTAGTTTAATAGTCATTTCGCTTATACAATTAATGACAATTATATTCAAGGTCGTTTATAATATTTTTGCACAATGCCTTTATAGCTATGACTCGATATATCGTCGTTTCCGGAGATGACTCCGACACTTCGCTGATAAACGGTATTCATGACAGTATAACGAGGAGCAACAAGAGTGTTGTATCAGTAATATCAACGGCAAAATCCCATATAACACTGGATCCTTACCAACGTTTGTTTGTACATAATGTAGGATAAGAATTACTTAAAACTGATATACAAAATTAATGTATCTTTAGTAGTACGTGAAATTCAGCAAAAAAAGTGCAGAGAAAGCGAGATAGACATATGTATGTAAGACGTTCAATAACAATAATACTAGAAATATGTAAACAATAAAGAAACTGGCATTTCAATGTTAAAGGTAATTATAAACTCTATTTGTTTTACAACAATTATGAAACAAATTATTTTAACTTATATTAATCAATCTTGTTGACCCAGATGTAAGTGCGCGGCGGGTTCTGCGTGGTGCTCGGAGAAACCCATGTGGTCGGGTAGGTGATGACCCCATACCTTTCTGGGATTCGAACCTGGGTCGACTTGGTGAACGACGAGTGCGTTATCTACTGCACCACCTTACCACTCTATGTAACAACAGACTATATAAATATTAACTATACAATGAGAGATATTTACAGGAACAATATGTAGTATGGCATGTCTATACAGCACATGTGCCACTACATAATCATAATTCCAGAATCATAACAATTTATGCTACAGTCTAATGCCAAGAATGAAAGGAGACATGTCGAAGCTAATCAGACACTCCCCATCAAGTGTGAGAGGTAAGATAAGGATTCCTGTCCCACTGAAGACGAAACACGAAGTCCCCAGTAGTATTCATATCCTATACAGTTTTTGACAGTGGTACTGGGATCCTTACCAGACCACGTGTACGGTATATAAATCGTAATATATCAATCATAAACTCCATTACCTGTCTAGAACGACCACTATATATATATATATATATGACAAAAAAATGGCCGTATTGGTAAATGTCTCCACAGTAGTATCTGAGATAAAAACATTTTTTTTATCTATGGGGGGTTTTTCTGACAAAGAGCTATGGCGGATAACTGCCCATATTTCCCTAATTAGGCATTAATGAAAACGGGGGAAAAAATAAGGAGTAAATAATTTCTAGTATCGAAAATGAATATAATATAAAACTAATTGAATATGAATGTTTGAACTGCTCGACTGTACAAAACAAACATTTCTTAGTGGTACATCGTATGAGTCACACGTTCATTTTAGATGGACAGATTTATAACGTTGACCTTAAGCATGACAATACGTTTTGTAAGAAGTCACGAGCGGACACCTTTATCTGTGCGATCTGCACTAGTTGCACACGAACCCACATAATGTGGTCGTATACAATGTATTTTTCATTTCTCCATTTTATTGGTGTTGTTAATTAGTTTTGGTTAATTTTGCTACAGAAAAACAATGTAATAGTAAAGTATTTAATTTTTCGCAGTTTTTTTATATAGTGACCCTAATTTTATAACATCCTCGCTAATACAATGTAGGATTAGGATGACAGTGTAATTTAAGGTCCTTTATAACATTTATGAAAATGCCGTTATAGCTATGTCTCAAAATATCACCAATCCCGAAATAACTCCGACACTTCGATTCGCTGACCACCACTATTGGTGACAGTATAACGAGGGTAACACTATAACATGCAGCGTTTGTGCAGAGAGAGATAAACATATTAATGTATGATGTCCAATAACAATCAAACAACACCGACAATAAAGAAACTAGCATTGTTATGTTGCATATAAACTTTATTTATTTTACAACAGTTACGAAACAAAATCTATCAACTTATATTAATAACTATTGTTGGCAACGATGTTAGCGCGCGGGGGATCTTAACGTGGAAGGAAACTCGAGAACCCAGAGGGAGCCCACGTGGTCGGGCAGGTGACACCATACCGTTTCAAGCACAATCGAAGAATCGAACCCCGGTTGCCTTGGTGAACGGCGAGCGCGGTATCTACTGCGCCACCCAATCATTCCATTTTAGACTACTATATAAATACAGAACTAGACAATGGGTGACATTTGTTCGATCAACCTTCGAAAAAATATGCTTGATGGTATGTCTATACAGCATATGTGCCAACTCATAAAAGTTCAGAATCATAACAATGTAAGCTAAAGCTACACTCTAATGACAAGAATAAAAGGAGACGTGTCGAAGCTACTCAACACACCCCCTCCCCCCTTCAAGTGTGAGAGGTAAAATAAGGATTCCTGTCGCACTAAAGACAAAATACGAATTTCCTTGCACTTTTGTATATCCTATTACAGATTTTGACAGCGATGCTTGTGTACGAAAGTCTAGAAGGGTCAACTTTGAACGGAAAATATTTTTTAAATCGCAATATTACGCGGATAAAAGCGTAATAAAGCGTTTCAAAGGTCGTAAAAATGCTTATAAAGTCGCAATTACGTCGTTGTTACGGTGTATAATGCTAATTGCATAGTAGAAAATGGCAAATAAAATATATGTCCGTATTTTCGTTGCTGTGCTATGATCGGTCAAAGATATTTAATGAACGTACGATGTGGTTTTAGGTGATTTTTTTTATTTTAACCAATTAACCAAGTGTGTCATCAGATATGTATAAATGATTGTAGAATTGATAAAAATTTCATTTTCTTTTAAATCATGGAATTAAAATTTCTTGATTTTATTCTTTTAACTCAGAGAAGCAACTTAAGTTACCCTACCCCTTATCTTTTTGTGAAAAATTACTCATTTGTTCACCATTTTTGCAGATTTAACGCTTGATGTAAAAAGGTTCTGCTATTAAACTTTTTTAATATCTAATGAATCAAATTAAACTTGTTTTTTCTATCTATCTAAATACAGTCTGTGTGCTTTTTTTTGTCCCATTATCATTTGTGTTATTTTTCACCGTTTTCTGGTTCAAAAATCAAAATAGTTTCAGTTACATATGTACACGGAATATGTCAAAAATACCAATAATGTATAATTTTCCACTTTGTTGCATATTGTTTTTACGATTTTGAACATTATAAAGCTGTACAGCAAAAACTGAACTTGCTACAATTAGAAATGACGCCATGATGATTTAAGTGATCAATTTAGTGTCACAAAGATTAAATATTTGACTTTTGTGAAGCGCAAGAAATACATTTTGTTTCAAAAATGGCCGTCGAATTGGTCTTTTTTTTCAAATTCCTGTAAAAAACATTCTACAAACAACAGGAATCTAGTTTTTTACACATTTGACAGATGCGTGTTTTCTACATGTATTGAAATTGATCATAACTTGTTAAATATTTTTAAAAAAAAACACTGTTACACAAGATCAAAACAAGACTTGAACGTGATTTAAACCTCAGAAGAGTACATTCTTAATCGGCAAAAATACTTAATTACTTAGCAATCCTGCATGCATAGTATGTACTATCAGCAAATTTACACTTTAAACAAAGCCCAGGCGTATGAACTTGTACCGTAGGAAAGAGTATTCGGATATCATCGAAGTGGCTTTGTTTATACAGAAGGAACTTGAATCACCAGGTGAATTGCATGGATACCGGAGGATGTAATTAAATTGAGATCTTTCAAGTTTTTAATTTGCCTAAGGGACATTGGTTTATTTTTCCTTTAAAAAAAGCATTATAACGACTAATTAAAGGATTAATACGACATTTTTTGCTTTATTAAGACTTTTGAAAGGCGTTTTTATGTTTTTACCCGCGTAATAACGCGATTCTAAAACTTATTTTCCGTTCAAAAGTTGACCATCCTAGACTTTAATATCTTTACTGCTCTCGTGTACAGGTATATAGATCGTAGAATATGATGTACCGATCATAAACTTCTTTACCTGTCTAGAACGACCACTATGAGACAGACAAAGTTACCTTATTGGTAACAGTTTACAGAGTATTAACTGAGGTAAGTACATTTCTAACTATGTTTTTCTGACAAATTCGTAAAACGTATATATGTCTAAAAAAAAAAAGGTTTTTACATAGGTACCGATGTCTCTTAAAGACAGGTTGATTGCAGTACATTTTCTTAAACTTTGTTAACGTAGATATTTATAAGTAAAACGATCGTCTACAGGTTCAAACAGAACAGGTGTGAGAAATAAGAACGATAAAAGTATACATGTGTAACGTAAAGTGTGTCATGTGTGTCATTC
The DNA here is from genome assembly GCF_002113885.1 of Mizuhopecten yessoensis. Taxonomy (NCBI): domain Eukaryota; kingdom Metazoa; phylum Mollusca; class Bivalvia; order Pectinida; family Pectinidae; genus Mizuhopecten; species Mizuhopecten yessoensis. Next base: position 712,548 of record NW_018407146.1, on the reverse strand, counting down.
TAACACATGATCATACTTCTTATAAGTTGTATCAGGTGATGTTATAAAGAACATATATTTTTATGTATCGTATTTCTGCCTGTCCCATTCAAACAACCACGGACATATATCGCCATATGAAAAGGTTAACCACGTTAGATGATACCGTCGTTAGTCTCGTTCAAACAGACGCTTAATCACTTGTATTTCAACAAGAGTCTGGTTGAACGAGACTATACCGTCGTCCGCATCCCTATGTCAACTCATTTATAACTTTGAAACTCAAATTGCGTTCCACTTATAGATGGTATTATTGATGGATGTTCAACTATTGTCTTAATTGTCTAAAGTAATTAGTGTGTTTTTACATAACACGTCCTATTTCTGAACTCATAGCTCATTCAAACAATAACAAGTAGATATCACAATATGACCAGGTTGATTAATGTCGTTGTCTTCATCCCCAGTAGATTCATTTATGACTTTGAAAAATAATCCTGCGTGCCACTCATAGGTAATGGTATCTACTGATCAAATAAAGTCAGCAGAGTGGTTTGTTGAAAAAACGCACGTGCTTAACGTAATTTGGTCGTTATATTAAATTGTTCATTGCATGTAAATCTATTTTGGTATTGCGTTAAGATTAAAACAAACACACGTCAGACTCTGAGGTCGATAGTTCTCCTCACCGTGTCACTGATCAAACATGCTTTCTTAGCAACGAACTCCAGTTATGACATTGTTGGGAAGATGTGTTTACGAAATAGTTGAAATTAACCAATACCCACCATATTGACCCTCGTTACAGATTTTATCCTGTTTGTTTTCAGGAAATAACACTGCGATAAGCTAGTATTGTGATTTAATCTTACTATAGGTTAATCATAAAACACACGGTGTTCAAATATGTGTAAGTACACGTTTATTGATAATATTCAATATCTATAGGGCCACGTAAAGGTTTCCACTCAATAAATGTCATAAGCAATGGATTTGCTACTATGGTCATGTGAAGGGTCACATGACGACAATCATTGCCAGATCTAGAACAACGCGTATTTTACAAAGACCACAGTAATGGCGATGAACGGAGTCGCTGCTACCTCTTTTCTCTGGGATTTGTTGTCGTTGGTTCTATATTCAAATACAGCACAATTCATAAATTGCCTTCCTTCGAATTTTGAGTTTGTTATATTTGCTTATTGATAATGCACTAATGAAATAACAACGATCTTCCATCAAGTGCTTACTATATCAATAATATCAATTGGGACACTAAAAATTAAAATCCGTTTGTCATAGATTATTATACTCTTAACAAGCTTCGTCCTGTAACATTATTGTGTGTCGGTCAATGCATAAGTGTGGCAACTGCTTGACCCCTATCAACTTCGTACCAGAGCGGCAACTCAATTGTCTCAACCTTCCTAATAAGAACTGCGCCCCATCCCAGTGACAAGTGGCCGAAACTTTAATTCCTTCTCGCTATAGAAGTTTTCAATTACGAAACACGCGATTTATTTTTAAAAAAAAACTCAATATAATGATATAGGACAGAAATGACAGGATTTTCAATATACATCACATAATCTGAATGTAAATTACAAGATTTAGATCTTTAAGCACAAGTCTACAATATAGATCATAGTATATAAGGATATCAAACGATTTAATATAGACAGCTTTACAACACAAAACATTTTGTACAACATTATTTGCGATGAAAATCAAAACACAAAGAAACTGTACAACATAAAACAAACAAAAAACGATAATGCAAACTCCAAAATCCAAAGTAAAGCGATTTAAAAAAAAATACAACTTTTACAATATACATCAATACTGAGATACACATGTATTACGTTATCATCCATATGATTTACATTATAAAAATTAACATGGTAAAACATAAGCTTTTGTGAAATAATTCTACATTCTTAAATATACAACATGTAGAACACCATTTCACAATATAAACCACGAATTTGAAAAATATATAGAACTTAGACTAAACAATATTTAAATGTAAAATTTATATTTTCATGATATAATGCACATGTTTATCAGTATGGAAGACAGCTTTTCTTATCACAACATCATTTACAGGACGTTCATCCCATAGTCGTCTATGTTAAAAGTCAAGTTTATTTTCGATATTAACAAATGCCATTTTGTCTATTCCGTCTTTGCGTATTGCAGAGTTATCTTCTCTTGTAAGCAGGTATTAATTGTTACGTCATTTGTTTGTGTGAGAAAATTACGTCGTTTTCTCAACAATTGATGACGTTACTCTCACAAACCAATGACATAACAATCAATACCTGCTTACAAGAGCAGATAACTCTGCAATACGAAAAGACGGAATATACGATAGAACGTTTTAGGAGATGTACCTTTAAAACGAGCTTAAACCTTTTAATGTGATATCTATTGCAAAAAAAGATTAGATTAACACCAGAATAACCAGCTTCAAAGTATTTTTTAATCCAGAAAACACTTTGAGAAACACATAGTTCAAGAGAACGCATATCATTTATTACAAAGTTAACAACACAAAAATATAATACCTATATCTGAATCTTAATCGTACAAAACGAAACTTGGTGTGAAACATTATCCATGGTTGCAAAGTGAGTTTTGCACCAACATAAAATGACGGGTCAACTATTTCAGTGACAAAACAGCATGAACCAGTATTTCTTATTTCCATACTAGGCAGATAAGTGTGTAGTGGCTATGCACTACTGTTAGGGTGCGTAATTGTGTTTATGAATGGTCGTTGATCATGTCAGGCAAATGTGTTGTATGTAAAATGTGTTATCTTTATAGCTGTGACAATATCTGTAAGTCAAGTCAAGTCAATATTCTTTCTACATTGACGCCTGCGTGAAAACTCTATAACGAGAGGTTTGTAGTAGGTGGTTTGGCATTGTGTCAAAAAGAAACATGACTCTTCTTCGTTTCACTTCAAACTTAACTCAAAATTTTGTAAATAGTAGGAAATCAATCCTCAATTGTTCAAAAAATTTGATATAACAACTTTGCGAAATTTATAAAAAGATTTACGACATTGGTAAAAAGTCGGTATATATTGTTTCTGTAACGACGCAACTTCTACAGGGAAAAAACGTCAGAATAATTCGGACTAGTACACAAGTGTTTCCTGTACACAAACGCATCAGATAACCTATTTCAGTCAACGTCAAGTACACAGGTGCCTCCTGTACACAAACGCATCAAATAATCTATTTCAGTCAACGTCACGTACACAGGTGCCTCCTGTACTCAAATGCGTCCGGTAAAACGTCAAGTGCACAGGTGCCTCCTGTACTCAAACGCGTCTGATAACCTATTTCATTCAACGTCACGTACACAGGTGCCTCCTGTACACAAACGCATCAGATAACCTATTTCAGTCAACGTCACGTACACAGGTGCTTCCTGTACTCAAATGCGTCCGGTAAAACGTCAAGTAAAACATGTGCTTCCTGTACATAAATGCGTCAGGTAAAACGTCACGTATACAGGTGCTTCCTGTACACAAACGCATCAGATAACCTTTTTCAGTCAACGTCACGTACACAGGTGCCTCCTGTACTCAAACGCATCAGATAACCTATTTCAGTCAACGTCAAGTACACAGGTGCTTCCTGTACTCAAATGCGTCCGGTAAAACGTCAAGTACACATGTGCTTCCTGTACTCAAATGCGTCAGGTAAAACGTCACGTACACAGGTGCCTCCTGTACACAAACGCATCAGATAACCTTTTTCAGTCAACGTCACGTACACAGGTGCCTCCTGTACTCAAACGCATCAGATAATCTATTTCAGTCAACGTCACGTACCCAGGTGTTTCCTGTACTCAAACGCATCAGATAATCTATTTCAGTCAACGTCACGTACCCAGGTGTTTCCTGTACTCAAACGCATCAGGTAAAATGCAAGTACATAGCAATATCAGGTACGCAGGGAGTAAGCACATTAGGATAAGATAAAAAGTCAACAACGATAAAAGACAACATGGCTTGAGTAGACAAGAAGTAAAATGACACTAGGAACTCACACAAACACAGAATGAGGAGCTAGATACTCCAATCTCATTAAAATCAGATGTTAATAAATAAATAAAAGCTATTAACATCTGTTCATCCGGTACGTGATAATGAACAGCTGTATTTATTCAGATTGTAGATACTCCGGACAAATGTCTCGAGTACACACAACGAGAAATAGCATTAGGATCTCAGAGACAAGAAATGACATTACTCTCTAATTTAATCAGATCATTAGTGAAATTATCAAAGTGTAGGTAGACTATATAACTCATCTTTATGACAAATGCACTATTTATACTACCGGTAGATAATTTATTGAAGAGTAATGAGACGAACACATTGTTCCTAATGAAGCACATCCTACACAGGAATCGATACAAGATCCAATTAAATCTCATCTGTTGAAGGTTATATGTACTATCCCTGTGTAATATTTCTGAACGTCCTTTTCCTGATTAGACACAAGCGAACCTTTCGTGAATCAATCATAGTGTAATTATGTGTAAGCTTGGCTTTCTGATATGTCGCTGTTGGTATATGTCATAATAAACATAGCACACACACACACATGTGATTGCACCTTAAACCACTGTGTCGTAGCTATATATATAGATACACGTATGCCAGTAATTACACTCCATCGTACAGCTGTTTCGTCCTTCTACGACTCATCGGTGCAGAAGAGATGCATAAAACCCCTTTAAAATATGAATTTCAAAAATGATTTTAGTGTGTATATCAAGAACCATGCCACCTCTAACAGCAATAACTGTGGCTTATGAAGGTTACGGCAAACCTCAGGGACTACGCAATCTACAACCGGAGTCAAACGACGCCGAATCCAAAAACCTAGAATAATGATAAAACCGCTATTTACAAGTGTAACATATACATATTTGTATCACATAATCGGTCTGTTACCCAGTGATATCGCCCGTGTTATATTTTTACATATGTCACTAGTGTAATATACCCTGGAGCGTTTTTCATTGGCTGTACCAGTCAGAAATCGAATGTGACGTCATAACATGAACAATGACGTGGCTTGATTAAGGATGTACTCTTCTGAGGTTCAGTCACGTTCAAGTCTCGTTTTGATCTGGTGTAACGGGTTTTTGTAATATTTAACAAATTATGATAAGTATAATAGCAAACACACATCTAAAAAACATGTAAAAAAACTAGATGTCTGTTGTGTGTAGAACATTTTTTACAAGAATTTTTAAAAAATGACCAATTTGGCGGCCATTTTGAAAAAGTGTATTTATGTGAATTTTGGCCCTTTGTGAAGCTCAAAAAATTCACCTTTTTTGAAACTAGATTGATCACTTAAATTGTCATTGTGTCACCATTTTTAATTGTAGCAGGTTCAATTTTGCTGTACAACTTTATAATGTTCAATATGATCAAAATAATATGCAAAAAAGTGGAAAGTTATATATTATTGATATTTTTTTTTACATATTAGGGTAACTGAAGCACTTTTGATTTTTGACCCCGAAAAAGGTGAAAAATAACACAAATAATAATGGGACAAAAAAAGAAGCACACCGACCCCCCATTTTTGTGGCTGTTTTAGAGGGGGAGGGGTAACTAAAATCGCATTTTTGAGTAAAATGAATAAGTTTAAGACATTTTACTTCCATAGTTTCAAAGAAAATAATATTTTTATCAATTCTACAAACATTCATACATATCTGATAACACACTTGGAAGAAATTGTATGAATTTGTTCTGCCAATGGTCAAAACCCGAAAATTCACCTAAAATCACATATTGTGTTAAATTGGTATCTTTGACCGATCATAGCACAAAAACGAACACACCGACATATAGTTTTTTTGCATTTTCTACTATGCCATTATCTCTTTTTTCCAAAAATCAATATAAGAAAAAAAGTTTAATACAGGAATTTTTTGACTTCTCAGAGGTGTACATCCTTAAGCCCTCTACATTTGGCTTTAAAACCTGTAAAAGTGTAAGTTTTCTGAGTTATGTGATAAAAAGTATCTTTAGTTTATTTTCATTTCATATGAGCTTTTATGACACTTGTCTCGAATTTTGAATTTTTGCTCGCCAAGGCTCGCAAAAATAAACACTCCTAACACTCGCGTTTTATAAAATCTCATATGAAATGAAAACTCATTAAGATCCTATATATATGTTCCATTACAAAAGCAGCAAATGAAATTGAGAATTGTCAGCTATATTAAGAAATAAGTATTGCTAGCTGTAACCAGTTTTGTATGACAGTAAATACCACAAGGGGTAGAAACCTTGGTAAACTTATCGTAAAGTAATACAGATACTCGACTGTTCATAGAAAATTATCATAGGTTTTGCCCTGTGCTTACACTGGCTATGATAACTAAATCAATCCTCATTAAGAATTGGAAGGAACCGAAATAATTCCATAGATCTTTTCATAGTCAGACAGTGATCTCTGACATCTTCATATTGATACTGTCTTACTGTTTACTTATTTACTCGATGAAAAACATATATTTCGTATTGACTAATCAAATATTTTATTTTATTTTTTATTGTATTCGGTGTATTCGACGCCGCCGAATATCTGTTCAGAAGACCATTTAAAGAGGTATTTTTTATTTTTACATTTTATATCCTTTTTATAAAGAAATCGTATCAGGTAAGTAAATAAAACGTCGGTTGACATACAGTAGCTCATTTAAAAGGTGCACAGCCTTGCTGTCAATCCTGAGGTCATTAGGATGCATTACCCATTACAACGTTACTAATTCCTGTGTATTTTCGTGCTGTGAAATGTGTCATTGTGGTCAGCACCAATACCTCGGTCCGCTCTGCGTGAGTGGAACTTCACTTGCATTCGCCATTAAATTATGTAGCAGATTTTCTTGATAAAATTACTATTACCATTTTTGGGCACCTGGTCTTATTCTTCTTTTTCGGGGATCTAAGTTGCTAATCGTTTTAGTTCGGTATTGTTTATATTTCGATATTCTCTTTGTTTTAGTAATCAAATATACTGAACATATGTTACATAAAGACAGCTCGCAATGCATTGTATTTGCAATAAAACAATACACAATGCGTTGCTTGTAATAGAAGATAAACAACATTGTATAAATAGAGGTTACACAAAGAGTAGTTGTTGAATATTGTATTTATTTCACTCGAGTTAATTAATTTCAAAAGTTACAAAAGACACGAGCTTTAACGAGTGTCTTTCTGTAATTTTTGAAAATTAACTAACGAGAGTGAAAGAAATACTATACTCAACAACCACGCATCGTGTGATCTGTTTCTACCACAATCTCAGTCGGAAACAGCTGGAGTATTTCCTGATTTGAATAGCATACACACATTTTGTTGACAAGGCTGGCGTATTGATATGACCCATATGTAAAAAGTCACTCATTAATACTCAAAAATGACTATTTTTTTCACAAATTTAGTAATTTTCAAAATTAATGTTTCGGCAACAACTTCGTGAAAAAAAAAAAATAGATGAACGACTTTAAATATTGAGAGTATGCAATATTGTATTAATAAATATAAATTCAACAACGGACTATATGCGCGTAAGCATATCGTACGAAGTCTGCCTCCCGCCAAGTGATGAAGACGAACTAATCGCTGTCAATATCTATAGTGGGAGTTCCGCCATAGACAGTCCCTCCAAATAATGATAACGGGACATGGGGAGCACGATATATTTTCCGACACTGTTACAGATCTTGTTTGGGTTTCACAGAGACATATATATTACGTCTCTGGGTTTCACAGAGACATATATATTACGTCTCTGGGTTTCAGGACCTGGACACGCGACGGTATGGCCGTCGAAACGATATCGAGCGTCTGTAGCAATTTTGCCTGAAACTAGCGATTACATTTTTAAGCATCATCTTCTTTTGGTATTGCCTTAATAACCCCTTTTCCCGTCGCATAACCTCACAAAAGTCACCAACATTTTCCGGATGTTGACAGCAGACGACGTACACAAAACAGCACGCGGCACAAAATGCGTGAAAAAAATCTTCTCCACCAATCAAAACTACGGAAGGTGATATACCATGTGTGGTGTATAACTCAAATTTATTCAACAGTCTGCCTGTTGATATAATAAACACGTAATGCGACTGCATAATGAATGTTACTAGATAGAACTTAGATAACACTTACACATCAAACCAGCATCTATTAAGGTGTAGCCATATTACAACTACAACTTACAATGCAAGCCATAAGACGTCCTACATAATGTATCCTTATTTGTTAAAATTCAGTATCAATAAACATTTCCATTTAACAATGAAGTGTGAGTTGAAATAAATGGCCTGTTGCACCAGCCATCATATGGTACCCTGATAATATACGTGTATTCTCCGCTGACATATGACCCCGGGATAACCTCGGGCCTTCCTATGATGTATCACCAGTCACCGGCTGTATCATTAGTAAATCAGCCCTACATATGTACTCCAATCTAGTCGTCTACTTCATCTGTACCGAATTATACTGTCGGCTAGTTGTGGTTCTAGATATACTAAAATCTGGTTATAAAGTAGATCAATATATTCCTGGTGACGATGTTCTCTTGGAGTAAAATGTATCAATGTGTATCTAGTTATACTGTTATCTAGCTGTTAGGTATATAATATGTATTAGGTTATACTTTAACGAAGGTGTGATACATATCAATCTATAGTAATATATCAATCCGTATTCAGATTAGCTATAATTTAGTTGTGATATATATTAATATGTATTTGATATACTGCAATCTTGCGGCGACGTTTATCAATAGATATCTATAAATATACATATCAATTGCAGTGTAAAATCATGAAAGTTTGCTTAAAGGTAAAAATAGTGATGTACGTATGTTTAAAGGTAAACATTGTGATGTACGTATGTTAAAAGGTAAACATTGTGATTTATGTATGTTAAAATGTAAACATTGTGATGTACGTATGCAAAAAGGTAAACATTGTGATGTACGTATGTTAAAGGTAAACATTTTGATGTACGTATGTTAAAGGTAAACATTGTGATGTACGTATGTTAACAGGTAAACATTGTGATGTACGTATGTTAAAACGTAAACATTGTGATGTACGTATGTTAAAAGTAAACAATGTGATGTACGTATGGTGAAAGGTAATCAGTGTGATGTACGTATGTTAAAATGTAAACATTGTGATGTACGTATGCAAAAAGGTAAACATTGTGATGTACGTATGTTAAAGGAAAACATTGTGATGTACGTATGTTAAAGGTAAACATTTTGATGTACGTATGTTAAAAGGAAAACATTGTGATGTATGTATGTTAAAATGTAAACATTGTCATGTACGTATGTAAAAAGGTAAACATTGTGATGTACGTATGTTAACAGGTAAACATTGTGATGTACGTATGTTAAAAGGTGAACATTGTGATGTATGTATGTTAAAATGTAAACATTGTGATGTACGTATGCAAAAAGGTAAACATTGTGATGTACGTATGTTAAAACGTAAACATTGTGATGTACGTATGTTAAAGGTAAACATTGTGATGTACGTATGTTAACAGGTAAACATTGTGATGTACGTATGTTAAAACGTAAACATTGTGATGTACGTATGTTAAAGGTAAACATTTTGATGTACGTATGTTAAAGGTAAACATTGTGATGTACGTATGGTAAAAGGTAAACAATGTGATGTACGTATGTTAAAAGGTAAACATTTTGATGTACGTATGTTAAAAGGAAAACATTGTGATGTACGTATGTTAAAGGTAAACATTTTGATGTACGTATGTTAAAAGGAAAACATTGTGATGTATGTATGTTAAAATGTAAACATTGTGATGTACGTATGCAAAAAGGTAAACATTGTGATGTACGTATGTTAACAGGTAAACATTGTGATGTACGTATGTTAAAAGTAAACAATGTGATGTACGTATGGTTAAAGGTAATCAGTGTGATGTACGTATGTTAAAAGGTAAACATTGTGATGTACGTATGTTAAAAGGTAAACATTGTGATGTATGTATGTTAAAATGTAAACATTGTGATGTACGTATGTAAAAAGGTAAACATTGTGATGTACGTATGTTAAAGGTAAACATTGTGATGTACGTATGTTAAAGGTAAATAACGAAGTTCGAATTACGCTTTAATAGACAATTAGGTATTTTTCTGTGGGTGTTTTGTAGCACAAAGCTAACAACTATTGGCATAAATGACTTTGGACCAAGTTGTACAATTTCATTTTTGAAAAGAAGGTGTGCAGAAACATATTTTCCTTGTGAATTACCTTTTTCAATCCCATGACTTGTATATTGGGTTTCATTTAATATTTATCAAAAATATCACTGATATTAAATGTCGCGTTTCCATGTCATTAAACCAATGAAGCCTTTAAGCACTGAGAGCTTTATCTGGTAAAATCAGCATGGATGGAGAATCGTTTTTAGTCATCACTTTATGTCACTACCCTTTTATCGTCAGAATTTCCTGCCATAATTTCTCATTACACTCTAGAAACCTCGCGTAGCAAAGTTTTTCTTAGCTAGGCAGACTTTGACATTTTAATAATTAATGAGTACAAACGCTTAAAACTATCGTAAAGAGTGAAGCTAAAAAACAGTTTATTGTGCAATATCCGTGGTATTCATTAAAACATCGTATGCTATCCGTTTAAGGTGTATTTAGTCGTATTTTGACAGCTTTCCCAACTACTAGATCATCTTTACCGTATTAAAGTGCATGATACCTTAAATTTAAGTAGAAAATGCATTTCAATGCGTCAATAAATAAGATCCAAAATAGAAATCAGAGATGAAAATGCATCCGATCTGTGAGACACTATACCTCAACAGGAAAGCCATCATAAATCCACATATAAAATTGGGGGCGGGGGATGTCAGTTGTTCAGGAAGTTTCTGTACAACACGAAGTCAACGTCGTTGCAACTCCCGTCAAACCCGGAAAAATATGCAAGTGACCATATTTGAGCATGGCTAATATTATGACGTCATAGATAAAAAAAAAACTGATGATGAATGAAGATCATGTGGTAAATTAATCCACATATATTTTACATGACAAGTGCAAAAGAAAACCACGCCTATTGCTTAAAGCGTGTATCTCTTTGGACTACATTGTACCTGGTCTACCTCTCCTTGTACTTGTTTCTAGAGTTTCCATGGCAATCTTTCTCTGTTCATATCTTGATCGATTTTGATTTCTAATTATTTTTTTGTTTCGTTTTTCTTCGGTACTGTCTAAATGTCTTTTTAAACACGAAGAAACCAACATTTGTATTCGGTAGAATGCGCATATATTTTGTTAGTTATAGAATATCAACCAACACCCTCCCTCGATTTAAAAAATCCAAAAGAATGACCAACAAAACTGAATACATGAGGTAATGAGAACCATAAACTTTAACGATCCATTTTTTATCTTCATTTACTCGTTTGTACTTCAGAGGGGTCAATTGGACAATAAACCGACAGTTGATGATAACAGACTGTACAGAGGACTGTCAGAAAGATAGAAACGTCAATCATCGAGGTATTGTCTCAGATAAGGAGGCCGAATCCATCGGTCATGGGGTGTCCTGAGTCCAGATAGTGTGGTGCTTGACTACCCGTCTGTACACTTTATGTTTCATAAAACCTTGTTGACCGATCAAATCCCACTCGCATAAAATAGGATCGAGAAAGTCAAATATCCAGTCTACCAAGACCGGTATTCGTCCTTTCTGCGGAGGCGTTTTACATCATACCCGCGTTCACAACAATATTTCTCACCGAGGTGAGAGAATGTATTAGGAGTAGGAATAGTGGCCGGTGACATGTAATTACACTGAAGTCAATGTTGAACGGTTTGAATATATTTAGATTTATAAACACACTTGACGCGCGGTCATGTTTACACATTTTTTGCATATTATTTATATAGTTTGATTTTCCTGCACTACCCGTCTTTGCACACCGGAACTTCTTTTAGAGGAGGCAGGGAATGTCACGCTTTGGCGCGCATGATTATGCCTCTGTTATTAAGGGGTTCATATTGCTCTGACGTGTTTCTATTGTGGTTATTCTGGCACGCTTTTTACCTTAGGTGAAAACTCCTGTTAGTTAAGAAATCGTGTTGGATGAGAAGTTGTGGGTAAATAATAGGGCGCATCTCCATTTTGGTACTCAATCAGATAAGGAGTCTATCCGGAGAGGCACTGGAACATTTTTTCAACGAGTTATTGATAAAATGAATAAGTGCTTCTTAATGAGATTGCTCAGAAATACAGCTGCACTGATTTCCTTATCGTTAAAATGACGCCAATTGTGGTTCGGGTACTCAAGTACTAGAAGTTGATACGTTTGGTTTGGCTTTGTTTGGTTTAGTATTGTTTTACGTCCTATCAACAGCTATGGTCATTTGAGGACGGCCTCTCCTGTGTTCAAGATGCATGCGTGTAGTGTATGTGTGTGTGTGTTTTGGGGGTCTGCGATATGTTCGTGTTTGTCTCCTTACGCATGAGTAGAAACTACCATTTTTACAGACTCTGGAATGTCTCGGCCAGGGGACAGAACCTAAAGCCTTGCTCACAGGGGCGAACGCTCAACTAAAGGCTAAAAGTGAGGCATTGTCAAGGGAGACGTTAGGAAAAAGTAAGATGTTTAGAAAGAAGAGAAACGATCAATATTTGTTGATATAGTATGTGTGTAATATAATGTATCAGAACATATAGCTAGTACCTATGATCGTCTTAACTGCTCTACGTCACAAGTAAGAAATGGAATAAATGTATAAAATGTAAGAACATACATGGTCAGTCTGTTTTGACTTAATTGTACGGTAAAAAAGTATTACGTTACTGTGAGTATGATACATACGGTAAAACAATATTACGTTACTGTAAGTATGATACATACGGTAAAACAGTATTACGTTACTGTAAGTATGATAAATACGGTAAAACAGTATTACTTTTCTGTAAGTATGATACATACGGTAAAACAGTATTACATTACTGTAAGTATGATACATACGGTAAAACAGTAATACGTTACTGTAAGTATGATACATACGGTAAAACAGTATTACGTTACTGTAAGTATGATAAATACGGTAAAACAGTATTACTTTTCTGTAAGTATGATACATACGGTAAAACAGTATTACATTACTGTAAGTATGATACATACGGTAAAACAGTAATACGTTACTGTAAGTATGATACATACGGTAAAACAGTATTACGTTACTGTAAGTATGATACAAACGGTAAAACAGTATTACGTTACTGTAAGTATGATTGTTACCCTCAGATTCCCGGATACTGTAGTACAAACAATAAACTCCAATCGTATGGTACTATTTTGTATTAGACTTGAAGGTAAGCATAGACGTGTGCCTAGCTCAGAGGCTTACAATGGAACTGCCTTGTTACATACAGGATACTCTCAATATACCTTTACATGACAATTAATTAACTAAACAATAACCAGATGAAAATAGGCGTGAAATAAGTTGTGCCTCCTTTTGTCCGTAGAGGTCATCAATTAAGCTTATCTGACATATGTAAACGGCCACCAAGCCAGGTGCCCTGACAGCTGTACAATTTATATCTCCCTGCCCTGGGTAACAAGACAGCCTATAATTGAAAGATAACTGAAACGGCAATTAATTTACCACTTGACTTTCCGATCATTATTTCACTCTTAACAATGATACATACGGTAAAACAGTATTACGTTACTGTGAGTATGATAAATACGGTAAAACAGTATTACGTTTCTGTAAGTATGATACATACGGTAAAATAGTTTTACGTTACTGTAAGTCTGTTACATACGGTAAAACAGTATTACTTTTCTGTAAGTATGATACATTGATACAAACGGTAAAACAATAGTACGTTACTGTAAGTATGATCCAAACGGTAAAACAGTATTACGTTACTGTGAGTATGATAAATACGGTAAAACAGTATTACGTTACTGTAAGTATGATAAATACGGTAAAACAGTATTACGTTACTGTAAGTATGATACATACTGTAAAACAGTATTACATTACTGTAAGTATGATACATACGGTAAAACAGTATTGCATTACTGTAAGTATGATACATACGGTAAAACAGTAATACGTTACTGTAAGTATGATACCTACGGTAAAACAGTAGTACGTTACTGTAAGTATGATACAAACGGTAAAACAGTATTACGTTACTGTAAGTATGATACATACGGTAAAATAGTTTTACGTTACTGTAAGTCTGTTACATACGGTAAAACAGTATTACGTTACTGTAAGTATGATACATACGGTAAAACAGTATTACATTACTGTAAGTATGATACAAACGGTAAAACAGTATTACATTACTGTAAGTATGATAATACGGTAAACAGTAATACGTTACTGTAAGGATGATACATACGGTAAAACAGTATTACGCTACTGTAAGGATGATACATACGGTAAAACAGTATTACGTTACTGGAAGTATGATACATGCGGTAAAACAGTATTACGTTACTGTAAGGATGATACATACGGTAAAACAGTATTACGTTGCTGTTAATATGATACATACGGTAAAACAATAGTACGTTACTGTAAGTATGATACATACGGTAAAACAGTATTACCTTTCTGTAAGTATGATACATACGGTAAAACAGTAATACGTTACTGTAAGTATGATACATACGGTAGCACAGCATTACATTACTGTAAGTATGATACAAACGGTAAAACAGTATTACGTTACTGTAAGGATGAAACATGCGGTAAAACAGTATTACGTTACTGTAAGTATGATACATACGGTAAAACAGTATTACGTTACTGTAAGTATGATGCATACGGTAAACGCTAATACGTTACTGTAAGTACGATACATACGGTAAAACAGTATTACGTTACTGTAAGTATGATACATGCGGTAAAACAGTATTACGTTACTGTAAGTATGAAACATGCGGTAAAACAGTATTACGTTAGTGTAAGTTTGATACATACGGTAAAACAGTATTAGGTTACTGTAAGTATGATACATACGGTAAAACAGTATTACGTGACTGTAAGGATGATACATACGGTAAAACAGTAGTACGTTGCTGTAAGTATGATACATACGGTAAACGCTAATACGTTACTGTAAGTATACGTTACTGTAAGTATGATACATGCGGTAAAACAGTATTAGGTTACTGTAAGTATTATACATACGGTAAAACAGAAATACGTTACTGTAAGTATGATAAATATGGTAAAACAGTATTACTTTTCTGTAAGTATGATACATACGGTAATACAGTATTACGTTACTGTAAGGATGAAACATGCGGTAAAACAGTATTACGTAAGTGTAAGTTTGATACATACGGTAAAACAATATTAGGTTACTGTAAGTATGATACATACGGCAAAACAGTATTACGTTACTGTAATGATGATACATACGGTAAAACAGTATTAGGTTCCTGTAAGTATGATACATACGGTAAAATAGGTTTACGTTACTGTAAGTCTGTTACATACGGTAAAAACAGTATTACATTAATGTAAGTATGATACATACGGTAAAATAGTTTTACGTTACTGTAAGTCTGTTACATACGGTAAAAACAGTATTACATTAATGTAAGTATGATACATACGGTAAACGCTAATACGTTACTGTAAGTATGATACATACGGTAAAACAGTATTACGTTACTGTAAGTATGATACATACGGTAAAACAGTATTACGTTTCTGTAAGTATGATACATACGGTAAAACAGTATTACGTTACTGTAAGTATGATACATACGGTAAAACAGTATTACGTTACTGTAAGTATGATACATACGGTAAAACAGTATTACGTTACTGTAAGTATGATACCAATTACACATACTCTTTACATATTTCTCAGATTTTCTATTCTATTGTCCTCTTCTCACTGATTCTTAGACACTGTTATTTACATTGAAGTCAATGTTGTCGGTACCTTTAAATTACGTCACTGGTAGATTTCTTCTGACAAATGAGGATCAGGTCCTAAGAGCGAATATTGATATTAGATCGTTCTTATATACTGAACAAAAAAGGAAACGCACAAAGTTCCCCCTGCAGTACACGTTAGCAGTAAGGAAATTATGGAATATTTGGTCAGGTATTACATCAAGAACGATCTCCCTTCTCAACAATTTACCCTAAAATCAGCCAAGCGTGACGATCTCATTGTGTGACATTGTGAGCTTCTTTAGTCCAAATCACGCCGCGTGATCAAGCCAAGCCGGAGTATTTCAAACAAATAATCTCAACGGATACTCTAACTTCAGCCACATTAATTGTCCACATTTTGATTTCGCCATTGACTGAGATGCCACGCTTAACGCAAATTCAGAGGGGTAGAGCAATTGCGATGTTGATTGATGGTCGTCGCCGACCTTATGTCGGGCCACCTCTGACACCACGGAGGCGGCAAGTGCGTCTTGACTGGATGCGCAGACATGGCCCGAATAGGTTTCTGTCTATATCGCTCAGACGGAAGAAAAAAGGTATATCGCAGACGATAGATTCGGTGGGGCTTCTGTAATGGTTTGGGGAGGCATCTCCCATGGAGTAAAATCTCCCTTAGTGGTCCTGGATCAATACCTCAATGCCGTTCGATACAGAGACTAGATCCTCCAACCACATGTCCTTCCACTTCTCAGACGTCATAACCTAATTTTCCAGCAAGACAATGCTCGAACGCATGTTGCGAGAGTCTGTCGTGATTTTCTCACAGCAAACAACGTTCAGCCTCCGGAATGGCCCCCATATAGCCCCGACATGTCTCCCATTGAGCATCTGTGGGATGAGCTGGACAGGCGTATAAGGAAACGTCAACCCCCCCCCCCCCCCTCCCCTATATATATATATTGGTATCATGCACTGTAGTTAGATGTCACATTTTTTCCCGAAATCCTCATTGGTTGAATCAAAATCACGTGAAAGGTCTTTGATTTAATATATATTGTATTGACTCGGTGTTTCTACTTTAAAGAAAATCGGTTCAATATTCTCGTTATATAACCACTTCTGTGGTAGCTTTACAATGCTCTATACCGAACGCATGCGCAGTACTTTTAAAGATTAACTTACTCTCCAATTTTTTGTAAGGATAAAACATTATACTTTTATATCTAATATAACAGTTCAGGACTTTTATTTCGGTGAATATGTGATTTATAAAGCTGAAAAATGTATATTGACTTCGACCTCGCCTCGGTTAATATCGCCCTGTCATGTTCTTTTAACCACATATTCACTCAACAAATATACTGTTATTGTGTAATAATTTAATCTTGCTTGTAACAAGCATTTTCATTGGCTTAAATTTTTATGTTATCAGCCCATAACGTAACAAAATGACGTCGCCGTTTGTAACGTCGCTTTTGATTGCTGATACAGCAGCGTAATAATTTCTAAGAGAAAAGAGTCCATCAATAGAAGTGGATTTCCACAGGGATTGCGTATAACAGATTAAATTATAAGGATTAACTTTAATATTTTTTTATGTTAAGGAGCTATAACACAAAAAACCGGAATGTACTCTCATCATACACCGCTTCGCGGTTTATTTAGAGTACACTCCGGGTTTTTTTGTGTTATATCTCCATAACATGAAAAATATATTCAAGTTAATCCTTAATTACAGTAAATTTAATCATAACTTCCCATGAATATGCATTGTCATAAGCACTTCGTCTGTGAATACTAAATCTGTTTAACATTACGTGTTATTTTTAGTATCTGTTGTCAGTGAGCGTTATCTCTATATATATCTGTATTATGTATTGTGACAGTGCACTACATTACGTGTTATATATTTTTAGTATCTGTTGTCAGTGAGCGTTATCTCTATGTATCAGTATTATGTATTGTGACAGTGCACTACATTACGTGTTATATATTTTTAGTATCTGTTGTCAGTGAGCGTTATCTCTATGTATCAGTATTATGTATTGTGACAGTGCACTACATTACGTGTTATATATTTTTAGTATCTGTTGTCAGTGAGCGTTATCTCTATGTATCAGTATTATGTATTGTGACAGTGCACTACATTACGTGTTATATATTTTTAGTATCTGTTGTCAGTGAGCGTTATCTCTATGTATCAGTATTATGTATTGTGACAGTGCACTACATTACGTGTTATATATTTTTAGTATCTGTTGTCAGTGAGCGTTATCTCTATGTATCAGTATTATGTATTGTGACAGTGCACTACATTACGTGTTATATATTTTTAGTATCTGTTGTCAGTGAGCGTTATCTCTATGTATCAGTATTATGTATTGTGACAGTGCACTACATTACGTGTTATATATTTTTAGTATCTGTTGTCAGTGAGCGTTATCTCTATGTATCAGTATTATGTATTGTGACAGTGCACTACATTACGTGTTATATATTTTTAGTATCTGTTGTCAGTGAGCGTTATCTCTATGTATCAGTATTATGTATTGTGACAGTGCACTACATTACGTGTTATATATTTTTAGTATCTGTTGTCAGTGAGCGTTATCTCTATGTATCAGTATTATGTATTGTGACAGTGCACTACATTACGTGTTATATATTTTTAGTATCTGTTGTCAGTGAGCGTTATCTCTATGTATCAGTATTATGTATTGTGACAGTGCACTACATTACGTGTTATATATTTTTAGTATCTGTTGTCAGTGAGCGTTATCTCTATGTATCAGTATTATGTATTGTGACAGTGCACTACATTACGTGTTATATATTTTTAGTATCTGTTGTCAGTGAGCGTTATCTCTATGTATCAGTATTATGTATTGTGACAGTGCACTACATTACGTGTTATATATTTTTAGTATCTGTTGTCAGTGAGCGTTATCTCTATGTATCAGTATTATGTATTGTGACAGTGCACTACATTACGTGTTATATATTTTTAGTATCTGTTGTCAGTGAGCGTTATCTCTATGTATCAGTATTATGTATTGTGACAGTGCACTACATTACGTGTTATATATTTTTAGTATCTGTTGTCAGTGAGCGTTATCTCTATGTATCAGTATTATGTATTGTGACAGTGCACTACATTACGTGTTATATATTTTTAGTATCTGTTGTCAGTGAGCGTTATCTCTATGTATCAGTATTATGTATTGTGACAGTGCACTACATTACGTGTTATATATTTTTAGTATCTGTTGTCAGTGAGCGTTATCTCTATGTATCAGTATTATGTATTGTGACAGTGCACTACATTACGTGTTATATATTTTTAGTATCTGTTGTCAGTGAGCGTTATCTCTATGTATCAGTATTATGTATTGTGACAGTGCACTACATTACGTGTTATATATTTTTAGTATCTGTTGTCAGTGAGCGTTATCTCTATGTATCAGTATTATGTATTGTGACAGTGCACTACATTACGTGTTATATATTTTTAGTATCTGTTGTCAGTGAGCGTTATCTCTATGTATCAGTATTATGTATTGTGACAGTCCACTACATTAAGTGTTATATATTTTTAGTATCTGTTGTCATTGAGCGTTATCTCTATGTATCAGTATTATGTATTGTGACAGTGCACTACATTACGTGTTATATATTTTTAGTATCTGTTGTCAGTGAGCGTTATCTCTATGTATCAGTATTATGTATTGTGACAGTGCACTACATTACGTGTTATATATTTTTAGTATCTGTTGTCAGTGAGCGTTATCTCTATGTATCAGTATTATGTATTGTGACAGTGCACTACATTACGTGTTATATATTTTTAGTATCTGTTGTCAGTGAGCGTTATCTCTATGTATCAGTATTATGTATTGTGACAGTGCACTACATTACGTGTTATATATTTTTAGTATCTGTTGTCAGTGAGCGTTATCTCTATGTATCAGTATTATGTATTGTGACAGTGCACTACATTACGTGTTATATATTTTTAGTATCTGTTGTCAGTGAGCGTTATCTCTATGTATCAGTATTATGTATTGTGACAGTGCACTACATTACGTGTTATATATTTTTAGTATCTGTTGTCAGTGAGCGTTATCTCTATGTATCAGTATTATGTATTGTGACAGTGCACTACATTACGTGTTATATATTTTTAGTATCTGTTGTCAGTGAGCGTTATCTCTATGTATCAGTATTATGTATTGTGACAGTGCACTACATTACGTGTTATATATTTTTAGTATCTGTTGTCAGTGAGCGTTATCTCTATGTATCAGTATTATGTATTGTGACAGTGCACTACATTACGTGTTATATATTTTTAGTATCTGTTGTCAGTGAGCGTTATCTCTATGTATCAGTATTATGTATTGTGACAGTGCACTACATTACGTGTTATATATTTTTAGTATCTGTTGTCAGTGAGCGTTATCTCTATGTATCAGTATTATGTATTGTGACAGTGCACTACATTACGTGTTATATATTTTTAGTATCTGTTGTCAGTGAGCGTTATCTCTATGTATCAGTATTATGTATTGTGACAGTGCACTACATTACGTGTTATATATTTTTAGTATCTGTTGTCAGTGAGCGTTATCTCTATGTATCAGTATTATGTATTGTGACAGTGCACTACATTACGTGTTATATATTTTTAGTATCTGTTGTCAGTGAGCGTTATCTCTATGTATCAGTATTATGTATTGTGACAGTGCACTACATTACGTGTTATATATTTTTAGTATCTGTTGTCAGTGAGCGTTATCTCTATGTATCAGTATTATGTATTGTGACAGTGCACTACATTACGTGTTATATATTTTTAGTATCTGTTGTCAGTGAGCGTTATCTCTATGTATCAGTATTATGTATTGTGACAGTGCACTACATTACGTGTTATATATTTTTAGTATCTGTTGTCAGTGAGCGTTATCTCTATGTATCAGTATTATGTATTGTGACAGTGCACTACATTACGTGTTATATATTTTTAGTATCTGTTGTCAGTGAGCGTTATCTCTATGTATCAGTATTATGTATTGTGACAGTGCACTACATTACGTGTTATATATTTTTAGTATCTGTTGTCAGTGAGCGTTATCTCTATGTATCAGTATTATGTATTGTGACAGTGCACTACATTACGTGTTATATATTTTTAGTATCTGTTGTCAGTGAGCGTTATCTCTATGTATCAGTATTATGTATTGTGACAGTGCACTACATTACGTGTTATATATTTTTAGTATCTGTTGTCAGTGAGCGTTATCTCTATGTATCAGTATTATGTATTGTGACAGTGCACTACATTACGTGTTATATATTTTTAGTATCTGTTGTCAGTGAGCGTTATCTCTATGTATCAGTATTATGTATTGTGACAGTGCACTACATTACGTGTTATATATTTTTAGTATCTGTTGTCAGTGAGCGTTATCTCTATGTATCAGTATTATGTATTGTGACAGTGCACTACATTACGTGTTATATATTTTTAGTATCTGTTGTCAGTGAGCGTTATCTCTATGTATCAGTATTATGTATTGTGACAGTGCACTACATTACGTGTTATATATTTTTAGTATCTGTTGTCAGTGAGCGTTATCTCTATGTATCAGTATTATGTATTGTGACAGTGCACTACATTACGTGTTATATATTTTTAGTATCTGTTGTCAGTGAGCGTTATCTCTATGTATCAGTATTATGTATTGTGACAGTGCACTACATTACGTGTTATATATTTTTAGTATCTGTTGTCAGTGAGCGTTATCTCTATGTATCAGTATTATGTATTGTGACAGTGCACTACATTACGTGTTATATATTTTTAGTATCTGTTGTCAGTGAGCGTTATCTCTATGTATCAGTATTATGTATTGTGACAGTGCACTACATTACGTGTTATATATTTTTAGTATCTGTTGTCAGTGAGCGTTATCTCTATGTATCAGTATTATGTATTGTGACAGTGCACTACATTACGTGTTATATATTTTTAGTATCTGTTGTCAGTGAGCGTTATCTCTATGTATCAGTATTATGTATTGTGACAGTGCACTACATTACGTGTTATATATTTTTAGTATCTGTTGTCAGTGAGCGTTATCTCTATGTATCAGTATTATGTATTGTGACAGTGCACTACATTACGTGTTATATATTTTTAGTATCTGTTGTCAGTGAGCGTTATCTCTATGTATCAGTATTATGTATTGTGACAGTGCACTACATTACGTGTTATATATTTTTAGTATCTGTTGTCAGTGAGCGTTATCTCTATGTATCAGTATTATGTATTGTGACAGTGCACTACATTACGTGTTATATATTTTTAGTATCTGTTGTCAGTGAGCGTTATCTCTATGTATCAGTATTATGTATTGTGACAGTGCACTACATTACGTGTTATATATTTTTAGTATCTGTTGTCAGTGAGCGTTATCTCTATGTATCAGTATTATGTATTGTGACAGTGCACTACATTACGTGTTATATATTTTTAGTATCTGTTGTCAGTGAGCGTTATCTCTATGTATCAGTATTATGTATTGTGACAGTGCACTACATTACGTATTATATATTTTTAGTATCTGTTGTCAGTGAGCGTTATCTCTATGTATCAGTATTATGTATTGTGACAGTGCACTACATAAGTATAGTGTCGTTATGATTCCAATTTTATTACGGTGATGTATATCGATGTATTAGTGTTATGTATGATTATGTACTGAACTATATCTTATCTGTATTTTCTGTCTCGTGCATTATGTACTAATATAATGTATTATCATTCTTTATTTATATTTATCAATTATCAATATTTACTGTCCCATTTGTTATCATCCAGATGTTACATTGTTACTGAGTAGGGAGGACCGTAATAGGATCAGTACCCACATCGAGTCGCTTGTGACAAAATAATTAATTAAACAGTTCTTTTTTTCACAATTAGAATAATTTACTCTTATGCAAAGCCATGCAACTTTGTGTGTGAGTTGATCTTGTTTTTTTTTTTTTGTTTTTTGGGTTTTTTTTTCTTTCTTTCTTTTTCATTTTTCTGCAGATGATTATTAACTAGCTAACAGGTCTTTCAAACTCACAAATTAGTTATTTGTTGACGTTGCAATAAACTGCGCAAGCGAGGATTATAACTTATGTTGTGGACAATAGAGATAAACTCTGGCTATAGGCTTATATCTCTAGCTACACATGAAGATATAGACGACAAAACACATTCTATTACAAAGCTGTGATGTTGGAAAAGATTTGTTCATTTAGATTTTAATATATATTGCAAAATATATGCCTTGATCAGTTTAAGGCACTGACGTTTTCTCATTAAACATGAATACGCTCATCGGTGACGTCAGAGTGTTCTATATATATATATATATATATCGTGATCCCTGGGTGCTTAATTAGTTTACACAAAGTTTACCCGACTTTTACCTGATGGTGAAGGATGGTTTGGTGATCCACTTTGCCTATCCCAACCTTATGTGTAATACATTATATGTATTATTGGTTTCATGTTTGATAAAAGAGTCAGTCTGGCAAAACTGAGGTTTTTATACCAAGTATTGAAATCACAAAACTCATGATAACAACAAAAACGTTCATAAATAACATTGATTTCTTGCATTCGCCCAGCAAAGGCTAATCCCGGTAGATCACACAATTCATGTGAATATGGAATATGGCTGAAATGATTATACTCCTGTGTTCTGCATGTGATTACCCAACCCCTCTCTGCATTAGTTATAGTGGTATACCTTCACCATAGGACATTAAACATAGGTCCTACAGAATAAATTGTATTTATATCCTACCATCAGTTGTCATTTCGGTTATACAGAATCAATGTAGGCCCTACCAAATCAAATGTATTCATATCTTACCATCTGCTGTCTGTATAGATCCTATATAATAAAATGTATCCATATCCCACCTTTAGTTGTCAACATATATCATACACTGTCAAGTGTATTTATATCTTAACATCTGCTGTCCGTATAGATCCTATATAATAAAATGTATCCATATCTCACCTTTAGTTGTCAACATATATCATACACTGTCAAGTGTATTCATATCTTACCATCAAACAATTCATCGAGAGTAAAATAATTCTGTCCTACCATCAATAGAGTCATTCAAAGTCAAAATGTTGTGGTGGTCTAACCTGACTTATCGATATATAGTTCACACGGAGTAAACTGTACTCGTAGCCTACCGACAACAAATTCGTAAGGAGTAAAATACATTCTACCTACCAACAATACAGATAGTGCCAATATAAATGCGTTCGTGGTATACAATTACTTATCAATATAGTTTATACAATTAAATTGTAATTCGTCATTCTACCCTTCCCCCAATATTTATCATACAGTGTTTATTGTATTCATAGCTTACCATTTCCTTTCAATAGAAACATCATTAGAATTAGCATGACGAACGAGAAATTAGACATAACTCACCATTTTCTTCTGTTAAATCCCTTTTGTATCTTTCGGGTTCCGATAATTGACTCGGCATGCTGGACTCGCCATAATAAACGGCTTTCCGGACCAAAGCTAAAGCCAGAAAACCGACATAGGCCATCAACAACAACCCCAAAACTTGCCACTTTCTCTTTCTCCTGGCTTTGTAAAACATATATTTTTTGGAACGACATCTTGTCGGAGTTTTCTCATCCAGGTCGATATCCATTGTATAACGTGAACAGACACCAATTCTTTGTCCTTTCGATTTAGTCCTCTGACCCTACTTCACATGGTGATCAGCCCGCTACGAATGACCACTGATATTGTCGTTGTATAACGCTGATAAAAATTTCAATGTCACACTTTTGAAAATTTTAGAAAACGATTAACGGTTAAAATAGTAATACCACTCTTAAAAAAATTATCAATCTGATAGGTCGGTCAACAACTAGGGCATGTACAAATGAATTATAGTTTAATCTCACTTATCAATATATGTACCACGGGACTATAATGAGAGAATGACACTTAAGGTCATGTGATAAACCCATCTGATAACGAGCGTACATACACTGACAGTAATGTAGGTGTATAGCTAGTCCGTACGTGATAAACACATGTTATAGGCTAGGTATACAGAGTTAACAGTATCATACATCCTGTCCTACACTTTCCGTCCAATGAATCCTCTCATATAACTTGAATATTCATTCACATACTTCCATGATTGTTGCTGTCACATCTACCAACACAGACGTCGTCAGCATCAGCTGAACCAATGTTCGGCTTTGGTGAGACGCCTACCGTTTCTGAGTATGGCATTGGAGTGATGCTAGCTGTCGATATCTCCAAACAGATCGATCATGGGTGCTGGCTGGGTTTAAGGTTTACAGGTAGATTCCAGTCGAGATAGAGTTAGAATCCTATCACGGTCCATTCTTATCAAATATTTACTATATTCAATATTGTTTTTCGAGCGGTGCAGGAGGTAAAACGGTGGATAAGGCTTGTACTCATGGCAATTAATTGTACACGTAATGAAGAATATCACAGACTCAGTCACTTTCGTGAGACAAGAAGCCGTCTGTGCATTGACTCATTGAATCTTTCAGCTGAAAATCTTCTCGAAGGTCGCGTCACACACACAATACGTATATGTTGTCTACCTTTGTTTGCCATTGATAACAAGTCAAAATCTTAGTTATCTTTTCATATCTTTCAACAGTTGATACATTATGTTTTATGTTTATATATTTAAGTGACGTACCACTAAGTGCATGAATTAAATCTGAATATACTTCTCGTCCTTAAAATCTCGTTATGTGTATTGCGTGATAAGTAATTTTCCCGTACGTAAATTAGCCTTACTTCCGGTACAAGATTTGTTTTACCTTCAAGATGATTATAAATCGATATGCGTCTGTACTGGAGAAATTGGTTTTTCATTTGGTAGATCTATTTCTCGTGTCTGGCCCTGCACGAGCGAACTACTTACTTTCCTATATATAGCTCTGTCCGAGTAAACCAATATTCTGCCGACCATTTTCCTGCTGTTTCTCTATGATCGACAGCTCCTATTTACTTTCGTTCTTTTCTATGTAATAACAAATTATTCTTGTCAAAATATCACCCGGTTTGTATACAGATATGTCATTTGTTTTTGTCTCGTTGTCTTTATGGATGGATGGATGGAGCCCGGGAGACAGACGGACACAACATGACATATCTGTTAATATTTTAATACAACCGGATGATATTTTGATACCCAGCAATTTTTTTCCAGAGATATTCGATGCGTCTGTATTGGTTCTAGTTTTACAGCAGATATGTCCCCTGTCCCATAACTTTCCATGTGAAGATTTCACACGATTTTCTGTATGCATCCTACCTTAGTTTTCTTCTCATTTTTTTTACATTTACTACACCTTTAATCATGTAAACGGTTTTAATGCAATATTGTTTGGAATATTGTCTTTTTTATCTTGGTTAGCAAGCGTGATGAGCAATAATAGTTTATATGTTGTATCGCTGTTGAATTTGCTGATGAGTATAACCTTGGATAGACTGTCAGTCCTCCTTCAGTTCTGCTCTACAATTCCATAGAACTCCATTTCTGTTTGGGGATCATAATCCAACATTTGCGATCTTTCACTTTCTTCTTCTTCGTCTTCTTCTTCAAAAATGGCTGCCGGCTTCTGAAAAAAACCTCCTATGCTGCGTCGGTCTTGTAAAAAAGTAGTGCATTGATGAGATCTTCAACACTTACTTTCCATCATCTATCTGATTCTATCTGAGAGCGTGTTGGTGTCAGCGTTGTAAGGCCCTGTTACGTCACCTTCCTCATTGCTGTTGACTGTTCTTCTGTTAAACACTGACGATTTCGTCTTTGAGTTAAATGTAATTAAAACGTTTGACCCGACACCTCTAGCACTTGTCCTTCGTTATAGATCCTTTATATCTTTAGACTTAATTATAATATAGACTTATATTAAATATATATATTAGACTTTAGACTTTCAACGGTCTCTGAGTAAATAAATACTGTGTTCATATTTTGCCCTGGTATGGTCATTACTGTGTTTATATTTTGCCCTGGTATGGTCATTACTGTGTTTATATTTTACCCTGGTATGGTCATTATTGTGTTTATATTTTGCCCTGGTATGGTCATTACTGTGATTATATTTGGCCCTGGTGTGGTCATTACTTTGTTCATATTTTGCCCTGGTATGGTCATTACTGTGTTTATTTTTTGCCCTGGTATGGTCAATTTTGAGTTCAAATCACTGTTTTATTGACACATCTGTATTCTCTGTATATCTGTATTTCTGCTACAGGCTTTTTTTCAACGTCTTTCAAACGTCAATAATGTCGGGCGTCACGATTGGCAACCGGAAACTGCGCAATGCCAATACATCGAAACAAGTACGTTTGATCACCGCAACGTGACTATCGTTTTTCTAAACCTGTCTGCCTTGAATACAGTGTGATTATATTCTTGTTTATGTTACGAATCTATAAGGTTATTCCACACAGAAAATTGAGCCGTTGGCAATCCGGACCCTTAACAAGCGTTACATCTACGCTCTCCATCACGTACATATGTATACTCTCGCACATATATCCTAACACCTATGTAGGTAATAAAAGGGATCATGTAGCACACTATACTAGGTTACTCCGTTACTCGCCTGATGGTGTTGAACCTGTTCTCCCTTACTGTCCATTAGATACGTATTATTTACTCATGTTAATTACAAGTTATCGAATATTAATAAGAACATTTCGAATATCAAAAGAGAGTTTTGAATGTAGATCACAACGTTTCAAAAACAATTACGTGTTTGATGATAAATTATGTTATTTAAATAGAAATTACAAGATTTTCAACGTAAATCACAGTGTATTTTAATTTTGCATCCTTTGACATACTTCAATTAGCCTTATCTATGGACAGACCGTTGAAGTTGCTATGCATGTTAACGGTGCCACGATTTACATGCTAAAGTGGTACCACGAAAGTCCTGGTAAAGTACTCGGTATTTCTGAATCAGGATTTACATACCAAAGTGGTACCACAAATGTTCTGGTAAAGTACTCGATATTTCTGAATCAGGATTTACATACTAAAGAGGTACCACGAAAGTCCTGGTAAAGTACTCGGTATTTCTGAATCAGGATTTACGTACAAAAGTGGTGCCACAAATGTCCTGGTAAAGTACTCGGTATTTCTTAATCAGGATTTACGTACAAAAGTGGGACCACGAATGTCCTGGTAAAGTGCTCGGTATTTCTGAATCAGGATTTACATACCAAAGTGGTCAGTCGATAAGTTGAGCACCATATCAAATGATATTTTTTCATGATATATAGTGTTGTCGGGAAACAATCGATATTTGTTTTTCAAATATATTTTGGTTTGAAGTATTTGAACCAGAGTTTAGGCCATGTTACGAGTGTCCCCTTATTAACTGTTTGGGTCACACAAGGGTCACGAATACTCCCCACAAGGTAACGACACAAAATGAACAGAGTAGATGGACAGAGTACATGGTCCAAGTTTCACTGTCGTTCTTTAAGTTAAGGAAGAGCTAAGGAAAGATGCTAATCTAATAAAGTTTTCCTTAACTCTAGCAATGCAGTGCCAGGTACTGGCCGTAGGTCGGTGGTTTCTCTCTTGGAACTCCAGCTTGCCTCCAACACCAAAACCTGGCACGTCCTTAAATGACCATAGCTGTTAAAAGGACGTATAACGCAAACAAAACAAGTAAGTGCATGAATTTCTTTAACTTCAGGAACAATCGTGAAACTCTGGTGAGTATACCTAACCGATCATATTAATGACATTTTAAGTAATCTACCGGATATTAGCGTGTCTTATGATCTTTTTATTAATTTCCATTGTAGACGATGGGTTTGCGGCAGGTGTGCATATATTGATAAACTACCCGCCCCGATCTGCTGTGAGGCTGAACAAGTTTGACTGTTGTTTCACCCCGAATAGGAATATAGAAGTTGCTTGCTGGTCGGGAGCAACTTATGTTGGACATCGGAAATAATTGTATCGATAGTTTTATTTCGGGAGCAACCATTGGCGTAATAATTGATTGTCCAGGTCAGATCTTACGCTAAATAAGGTTTACCTGAAAGGAAACAGCGTATAAAGCAGTTGGAAAGCTGCATTAGGGAAATCGTAAAAATAATATATAAAAGATTAACACACTAAGTAAAATAATGTAGAAAAATGTCTGAAAAGGGACGTAAAGGATCCAAATGATTACAATAGGAGTAACGATTTCTGGCGATGCCCCAACGCCTACATCAGCACTCACGTGACGGAAGCATTTGACATCTCTGCGCCATCTTGGATAACCAGGATCACTCGATCATCGCGTGCCAGCTGTATGCTATGGCTGCTGGGTCCGACCAGACCTAGATTCTGACCGGAAGTTCCATTATCTATCCTGGCAGTTTAGACCGAATTGAGACATTTATGAGGAAACAAGCGCCTAAAATGGTAACGGGGAGAAGCTTGGAAGCCTCAGTAACGTGCAGCTAGGAGACGGTGTTGATGTTTCTCGTGCGTGTGGAACACTTCTACGTTTTATAAACACCTAAATCGGGCGAAACGTGAGCATATCTAAAGTTCATCTCTCAAGAAACAAGGTTATTGACTCTTCTAGCAGATTTTCTAGAAAATTGAAACAAAACTAATGATTTTTTCTGACAATCAATTGACTTAAGAAAGTCTTTTATATTTTTCTGGTATGGACAGGTACGGTTAGGTACACAAATGTACTTCGCCGAGACATAGAATTTAAATTATATTTGATAAACAAAGTAGGTTATCTTGATGTGTACATGTATTCCGTCATAAAAAAGTGTGTTTTTTATCCATTTAAGGAATAACCATGATTAATTTGGGGTTATACGGTATATACTTTTGTTTGTTTGTTTGTTTATGTTTAACGGCCCATCGACGGCTGTGGTCATTTAGGGCCATGGTGATTTATTTATTCACTTTACTTTTTTAACAAACATGTGAATAGCGAAGATAAAATCAGATAAAATGGTTCATTTTAAAAGTATTCGCATTGTATGTGTAGATAATTAAAAATAATAAAAGGGGGTTAAAATAATAAAAGAGATAACGAATAGATGATATGGAATATGCGATATATATATAACGTCAAAAAGGATAAGGTGGGTTAAAAGACATCAGAGTCTATAAAATAGACCGATGTCTTTCAAATAGTTAAATAATGCCTTCGAATCCACGGAACTGAAAAGTGTTTTCATATCCGGGACTCGGAAGTAGTTATCACGAATGTGTTTAAAATCGGAACATTCTATTAAAAAATGCTCCACTGTAAATGGAGTGTCACATGCGTGGCATGAAGGTATATCTTCTCGTTTTAAAAGGTACGAATGAGTAGGATATGTGTGCCCAGTGCGGAGCCGAGCGAGGACAACTTCCTCTCTACGATCTTTCCGACTGGGAATAGATGTTTTAAGTTTCGGTTGTATCTTAAAAAGTTTGTTGTTGGTCTCCAGAGACCAGCGTTTCTGCCATTCATTTTGAATGGCTGTACGAATAGTAGGTTTAAAATCTGTGTATGGTAGTTTGATATTTGTTTGTTCGAGATTCAATGCATTTTTTGCTTCCCTGTCAGCAAATTCGTTGCCTTTTATTCCGACATGGCTCGGAATCCATAGTAAAGTTATTTTAGACTTTTTTAATATACGAGATATTCGATGAGCAAGGTTTTGTACGATTGTGTTTTTAGGATCTCGTAACTGTAAACTCTGTAGGACAGATAGAGAGTCTGAACAAATAATTGCCTTTTTAATGCGGTGTTCATCGATATGGTCGAGGGCCAAACCAATGGCGCATGCTTCAGCAGAAAAGATGGAGGCGCCGTCTGGTAGTCGGACTGAAGTGCAAGTATTGGCAGTACAGCAGGCTGCTGCCACTTTCTCACCTTCTTTGGAGCCATCGGTGTAAAGTTGTGTATGAGAAGGGTAATTCGAAATGCATTCCCGAAAGGAGGATTTGTGTTCTTCGGGCATAACACTTGATTTCCCTCGCTCATGTAATGTAAAGTTAAAATCGGGGGTTTGAATGGTCCACGGAGGAACATCAGATATGTTAAATTCAGCTATGTCCGTCAATTTTATGTTGAGTTCTTGCAGGAAATTCAAAATTCGGATACCAAATGTTGGCAGAAGTTTTTGGTTTTGCGTAAATATGTTTTGGTATTTGGGGTTGAATACTTGGTTGAAAGCAGGATTTTTAGGGTTTGATTTTAATTGAGTTGCAAATTGTAATGAAAGTTTTATTCTTCTGTCATAAAGGGATGGTTCATTTGCTTCCACGTACAGGCTTTTTACAGGTGTTGTTCGAAAAGCTCCCAGGGCAAGACGTAGCCCTTGGTTATGGATTGGATCTAGCATCTGAAGGTACGAACTGCGCGCTGACCCGTATACCATAGAACCATAATCCAGTTTTGTTCGAATAAGTGATCTGTATAGGCGCAAAAGCATTTCACGATCCGCTCCCCAATCAGTATGAGAAAGGACTCGTATAATGTTTAACGCCTTGGAACACTTATCCTTCAGATACTTTATATGTGGTATGAAAGAGAGTTTCGAATCAAAAATGAGGCCGAGAAATTTAGTCTGTTCAACAACAGGAATTCTAGTGCCATCGAGTGTTAGATTTGGGTCATTGTGTGCTTTTCGTTTTTGACAGAAATGCATGCACACAGTTTTGGATTTAGAGAATTTGAAGCCGTTTTCGTCTGCCCAATTTTGTAGTTTGTTTAAACTCTGTTGAAGTTGTCGTTCTATCGTGTGCATGTTCTTAGATCTGTAACAGATCAAGAAGTCATCCACAAATAACGACCCTTCTGTTGATTGACCAAGACATTTGACTATATCATTTATTTTAAGTCCAAACAGTGTGACTGATAGGATTCCACCCTGTGGGACTCCCATTTCCTGTTTAGACGTTTCAGAAAAAGTTGAACCAACACGGACTTTGAAGTGTCTATCTGATAGGTAATTAGATATAAAATTGGGAAGGTTTCCACGTACGCCAAGGTCGTGAAGATCTTTCATGATGCCATACTGCCATGTAGTATCATAGGCCTTCTCAAGATCGAAGAACACAGCGACAAGGTGTTCTTTCTTGGCGAAAGCCTCTCGAATGAACGTCTCTAATCTGATGAGATGGTCATTTGTCCCTCTTCTATTTCTAAAGCCACTTTGAAGAGGGGATATTATATCGTTGGCCTCAAGAAACCAAACCAGTCTAGTGTTTATCATTCGTTCCAAAGTTTTACATACACAACTAGTCAGAGAGATAGGACGATAGTTGTTTGGGTCAGTAGCATCCTTTCCCGGTTTTGGGATAGGTATAATTGTGGAGTTCTTCCACGAATCGGGAATCTTTCCGGAAGCGTAAACTTGGTTGAATATGTAAAGAAGGCATGTTAGTGAAGAGTCCGGTAAGTGCTTTAGAAATTGATATGGAATATCATCAGGACCTGAAGCAGTGTCCTGTGATTTTCTAAGCGAATCAACAAGTTCTGGTAGGGTAAATTGTTCATTATAACTTTCTTTGTTTGATGATTTGAAATTGAGCCGTTTCTTTTCTCTCTTTTTTTTCAAAGACTGGAATTTTTGGGAGTGGTTTAAAGGGGATGAGTTTTTAGCTATGTTTTTTGCAAATGCATCAGCAATTTCAGTTATAGACGAGAAAATTTTGTTTTTATTAATGAGGTGGGAGGATGTTGCCTTTTTCTTTTTCCCACTTATTTTCCGAATCATATCCCATACTTTTTTTGAGGACGTGTTTGATGATATCTTGGATACATATTCTCTCCAGCTGTTTCTTTTGTCAATTTTAATTGATCGCCGAGCCTTTGCCCGCCAAATTTTAAATTCACTGTAGTTTGAAGCAGTTGGGCAATTGAAGTAGCGTCTTAGAGCAGCTGCCCGATTACTGCGTGTTTTAAAAGATTCTTCAGATAAAAGGAACTTCGTAGGTTTTGGAGCGGATTTTGGAATTGTCTTTTGGGCAATAGAAGTGAGTGTTTCAGTAAAAGTTTTGATAGGGTCGTCGAGGTTAGTAAAATTGTCTATGGTTAGTTTTTCAATGCACATGTGTTGGAATTGGGCCCAATCTGCTTTGTGCATATTCCATCGAGGTAGAGGATCATCAAGAGGAGTCCCAATATTCTGAAGAAAAATTGGGAAGTGGTCACTCCCACAAAGATCATCATTTACCCTCCAGTCATAGTCAAGTAAAATGGATGGATGGCATAATGATAGATCAATGTGGGTACGAGAGCCTGTAGCAGGGTGTAAATAAGTAGGGGTATTGTTGTTAAAAAGGCACAAGTTGTTTTTATCTATAAATTCCTCAATACGTCTTCCTCTCTCGTCTGTGTTGGGAGAGCCCCACAGGCTATTATGACCATTAAAATCACCGAGGATTATGAATGGTGTTGGGAGCTGGGAGACGAGATTATTGAGTTGCTCACAAGTGAAAACAATACTCGGAGGGAGATAAATTGAACAGACGGTTATTTGTCTGTGTAATGTTGCACAGACAGCAACAGCCTGTAAATTTGTGTTTAACTTGATCATTCTGTGAGGAATATTTTTATGGACAGCTACCGCTGCGCCACCTGCTGCTCTGCTAACTACAGTTGGAATGTTAGTGTAGAGTGAGAAATTTCTAAGCGTGATTGGGTTTTTGAGCATGATTTCTTGAAGACAAAAAATGGCGGGTCTAAATTCTTTTGATAGATTCTGAAATTCTTCTATATTTGCCTTTAATCCGCGGATGTTCCATTGGATAATTGTGTTATTTATCTTTTGTTATTTTGGCTGGATTTCGATGGAGTCGAAGCACGAAGCGCTGAGGCATTCGTCTCCATCTCATCATCGAAATCTAGTAGGACATTGAACCGGTTTGTCGGGTCCTCTGATCGGTATATACTGGAAAAGAAATGTATGCATAAATCCGCGAATGCACCCCAGAAAATAATCATGGTTATTCTTTATAATTTAATTCAAAAAGACAAACAACACTTTATATGTTCATAGGTAATGAAAAATTATTCATTTCTGACAAAAACAATAACAAAATATACAAAACTCAACATAGCGCAGTTCACCCTTCTATGCCCCGCCCCCACGTAGCAACCAAAGTCACGTGACTACATACTCCGACAACAAATGTAAACAAGCCATAGTAAAATTTTGCCCATGGCGATGGCGGCAGCGACTGTTGAAGGACTCGGGGACATTCCCGATGATTTTTGTATGGGATACATTCAAGATGCAATCATTTCTGAAAAATGTATATCCAGGGGAACTACTTATTTTAGAGAGGGCTATGTCCACAACATAACGTTAACAAAAAATGATGTCCAAGCGGATGTGGCAATCGGAGGGAGATGCTACCGAAGCATGAGAAAGGGGGAGAAGCCACACTTGTTAGCATTACATGTACAGTAGGCTTAACAAAGAAGAGTGTTAAGGACGCATACTGTTCAGCTGGGTAATTATCCAGTTTGGGTCTGTCGAGTTCCGTTTTTCTTTTTTCTTTTTTTAATTAAACGGTTGTTCAAAATATTATGCAGTGATGTTCGTTGGTTTCCTTGTTCAGACGTTTTTTTTAAATAGCGGTATCCGCGGCTCAATACTTGGTAATTCTCCCTATTTAGGAGGGAGACTCACGAGTTTTACATCTACATCTACATAGTTATGACCACCTTCATCTATTTGAAAATCATGTCATTGATAGTGGGTGCTAGGCCAAGAGAAGAAATTGAGCAATTTAAACTAGTGAATTTGCTAAAATTTCATCTGAAAGAACAGCTCAAAAGATGCCATTTCATTAGGGTGTACAATTATACATACATTTGTTTTAATCTCCCAGATGGACATTTTAAAAAGTTGGCAAGTATGACAAGCTGGTATTAAACTGTTTATTTGTGTTCTTACCTATATCAATATGAGCATATATGAATCCCCTATATATATGCGTGTACCCTAAACTACAGACTGTAGTGCATGCCTAACGTACAATCATGACAGTCAATGAGTCATTCAAAATGTAAAAATTATATATAACAAAAGGTGGACATTGATAGCGTTAACAGTCATCTCCGACATCTGTTGCTGTACTGTGCGATTACATCCAAATAAAAACAAGGGAGTAGGCCCTATTCAAAACATTTGTTCCTAAATGTACTGTTAACAGTGAAGAAATAAAAAGTCTAAAACATTAGTTATATTAATTATATTTAATTATTCCTTTAATGCACTCATCCAAGTTATGCAAATGAAGTAAATAGCAGCTTACATAAAGGCATAACATAGACATTTATCCCTCCCTTTTGTCCTCTTTTTAAGGACAAAGCATTAATTCTGTGTTGATAACAAATCATCAGTACATTATTACCCCATGCCACATTCCCAAAATTATATAGTATTACCCTTCCTCCATTCTTCAATATCTAAGAGTGACAAGATCTGATGTGCAGCAGGCCTAGTTTACGAGTTTCTTCCATCTGCGCCAGGGACTTGCAAACTTACGTTTCACGGTATGCCAGAGGTTCGCATCCTGTTCTGCAAATCACTGCTTGAGTGGAGATAGCAAATCTAAAAGCCAGATCTTTAAGACCAAAATTGTGTCGCAGTCTTATCATTGATAACAACAGTTTATCCTCGCACTCCATGTTAACTATGTCTTTCCTGTTATTATGGTGTTGTGGGGCCTGAATAGTGAGAACGTCAAGTAGGGCCTGGAATCTTGAGAATTTGAATCCTGTATAATATTCAAATAATCCTTGAATCTGTGATTCCTCCTTTAAAATCTCCTGAATAGTCAGTGGTTTGGGTTTGTCATCACTTACAGGATTTCCCAATGTAGCTTCATGTTGTTCATACCACACTCTGTATTCATTGAATAAGGCTTCAGACTGATGAACTTGTTGTTGTAGCCTCTTGATTTCAGCTGCTGCTGATAGCAGTTCCAAAGATGTTCCTGAAAAAAAGTTCTATAAATAAATCTAATTCAGCTGATTTTATTTTATTTTTAGTCTCAGAAGAATGACATTGCTTTTAACAATGGCAATGTCATGTCTTGCTGAGAAATAATTTATACCCAACCAGTAAAAGTTAGGTTGCCACCTTGTTACCAAGATTTGGTGGAAATGGCAAAGGTTGCAATGTTGGAAAAGGCAACACGGTCCCAAAGTACCACCACCCTATGGAACAGACTCAGAGAGAATAGACTTACAGCATCTCAGATGTTCAAAGTAGTAAACAGAAAGAAAGGTCCTACTGATGCTATGCTAAGAGATTTGTTTACAATAAAGACATTCTCTTCTGTAGCAACAGATTATGGTATTAGTAGGGGAAAAATTGCCAGAGAAAAATATGTCAGTCAAAAGTCTGTCTAAAACATACATGTCCATGATTGTGGGTTAGTGATAAACAAGGAATTTCCCCATTTAGCCGCCACACCTGATGGTAAAGTATGTGACAAAGGGGAGACTGGTATTGTGGAAATAAAATGTCCCTTTGTAGCAAGGCAGATGAGTATTACTGAAGCTTGCAATGTGATCCAGAATAACAATTTGTTATCAAAATGTTTAAGCACCAAGGTATAAAGAAGTTAATTGATTATAGCTTATCTGATTCACTGCAACATATTTCCTGTCACGACAATACTTTCTACTTGGAAAATCTATAGCACTGAAAACCTGATCATTATTACAAATGTACTGATACATAAAATACTATTATGGTCAAAATTGAAATGCTCATTATTAGAGCAGATTCCTAAGCAGTTTTCTTTTCGCACTGTTCGCACTGTTCTTCCAGTCGTTGTAAGTCTTCGACTTGTGAGACTGTCCTATATCTTGTTGTCATCGATACTTTATGGCATGCCCATATTTGTTGGTGACAAGTTTAAAAGTTAAAAGTTCGTTCACACTAACAATTTTAGTGTTTTGAAGGAGTGTTTTTGTTTTTGTTTTTTTAAATCAATGTTCAATTGGTCAAATTAACTCACCCAACAGAATGTCTGAGTCTCCAATGAAGGCGGCACTTTTTATTTCTCCTCCAAATGCTGAAACAAACCAGAAGTATATATGACTTGTAAAATCAGAATGAAATGGGGGGGTGTGGCTTTATAAACATAACAAAATTAGATATATCATGAACAGTATATACCATGACAAATTAATAGTTTCTTCTTTGGATTGTTACATATTTTTCATGGATTTTTTTACGTCACTTGCAACCATTATATCAGTAACATAACATAATATTTAAGATAACAACCCCACCGTCTGTGTATTTTTCTTTATCAAGAGTACTGTCAGTACAGTACTGTACTGACTGAGTAATATTGTGCATACATGTATACACCAACCTTCTGTGATTTTTCTAAAAACAACATCGAGATAACATGATTGATTGCTCCCTGTACATGTCGTGTACTCTCGTTAAAGTCTAACGGTAAACAGTAAACAAGTATCTTCTACTTTCATTTTGTTGACATAGGGTCATGTAATACAGCTGTAATGTAAACAACTAATGGGTCAACAAAATGTTGGTTTTATTAAGATTAAAAATTAATTGATGTGTTTGCTGCTTGCACACCCGCAACTCTTTATATGCGTATGAATTAAACCAGCAGAACACAAGACATCAAAATAAGAAATGATGATTACGCTGTGCATGCCCCTGTGTTGGACCGACAGCTCTTATGTTTACACAGTGTCATAACAAGTTTTGCTCGAGACATATTAAAAACATATGAATGAAATTGAGGATTATGTGAATATTGCCTGTTTGGTCAACCATATACTCTAGCTGCTTTACTACATTATATTTTCTAATATCGGGATATAAACATACCATTGAACAAACGAACTTGTGTCTATCTATATTTGTTGCGTTAAGCTGCGAATGGGGTCGTCCACAAGCCTTCACCTATCTCAGGCATGTTTCCAGGATTGTTTTAGGGTTTTGGAAAGGGAATAAATGTCACACCGTTCTCCAATCTATCTGTCGCTGTTGCAGGTTCCCCAGGAGCACTTCTTCACCATTATTTCACTGCAGTTCGTATTTACCCTCGTGTCAATGTCCGACAAAGTTGTCGGAGGTAATGACTGACAATCGAACTTGCGCTATGATTGGCTGAATTTGTATAGCAACCGCGTTGCTAACAACGATGTGGAAGGGTGATTTTTTTCATCGCAAAAAAAATCCACCAATCGGAAGTTAATTTCACAACAACAGCGCCAAACATTGCGGTATACGACGTCATCAATATTTGTGTTGACAGTTTTTTAAATTTAAGGGGACCTATCGGTCTCGAGTTCAAACCAAATTTCATGTCAAATCGCCAGTATAGACACGAAAAACAACGTACTATCCCCATTCTAACACACCGTAACAAATACACAGCGCTAATATGTTTAGAAACATTGTATTTCCTTGTACAAAAGTAAGTAGTAAAGTACTCTGTGATCTGAACTGGTGACGTGTCATTCTGTAACGGACTGACCAATCGGTAAGAAGCTTTCAAAAGTCGGTCATTTGGCCCCGCCCTGTTGACGAGGCGGAATATACCAAAGTGGACATTTGAATTAATATTGACCAAATTCTTACATAATTCAGTATTCATGTCAGTATGCATACCAATCTGTGCTTATCGACAAAATCAGTGATTATTTGTATAGATTTGTGAAGAGTTTTGTGTAAATTCATACGACACAGGACGATAATTGCTGGCAAGGTGGCGGTTACCCTTTTTGAAGATCACGCCAAACTACAAAAAGGGTAGCCGCCACCTTGCCAGCAATTACCATCCTGTCTCTCTTACCTGCGTCTGTTCAAAACTTCTCGAACACGTCATTTGTGACCACAGACTAGTACTGTTGTTTAATGGGCTAGTAGCCATACCCGCTGACGACTACATCACAGCCAGCCGTACCAACACACGACCAATTCCGTAGTAGCCTCAAAAACTAACTTTTACTCCACTCCTCCTTCCCGGATGTGATATTCAATTTATGAATTTTATCCGGAACTTACAGATACAGACACATCAAATGACATGTGAAATGTTTCATTTGATTTCGGATCTAACTAGATGCCTTCACATGGATGAAACAAACGTTTCAGTAATAAACTGAGGTAAAAACAAGGAATGTTTACTTTTTACTTTTTAATTCATTCAACAAATACACTTTATCGGTAGTTTCTGTTCTGTTGCCTGCTAGCCTTATCACTAATATCAGCGGGATTTCGCTAAGAGGCGAGCTTGACGCCATATTGTTTTGGTTAGAAACGGGGCGTGGCTTAAGTGCAATGGGAGGAGCAGATTAGAACATGGTCCGTATCCAATCAAAACACGCGTTACAAACGAATCGTGTTAGAATATACGATATAACCTGAAGAAGTTTAGCATTGGAGGAATAACCAAAACTACTCCTTTAAACTGAACTGTTCTCTCCAGACAAATAACCAATGTAACGTTTGTCCAATATAGCATGTGACTCTTGCCAAACAAACCCTGTGTGTCTAGTCAATCTGAGCATGTGTCCCTTATCATATAAAACCTTTGCCTTCCGTGAAAAATAGAAGAGTATATTCCCTTACAAATAGGTAAGGATTATAGTGTTAAGTGTCATATAAACAAATGGCCACGTAAGGATATGTGTAGTACATGTATTTGTGTGTGTGCTAAAGGCAGCTCTGTCTACCAGCGATAGCGCGGATCTGACTTTAGAGTGTTACCTCACTGAAATGGTTGCCAAAGGCATCCGGCACAGTATTCCACCCGGTCACAATAAAGTGATAACGGGTAAACCAGCCGTTAATTAGCTGGGTAAGACCGGGTTGATTGTTCTCTGCGACTCCTTGCCCCCTCCACACAAACACTTCGATCAATCTGGCGTGCTTTTACTCAACATTTCTCAATCCAATATAGCTCTAAGTTTCATGGAAACGGGCAAACCCCCAATCACAGCAAGGTAGCAATCCATTGAGAGGCGCTATTGTAAAAGCTATTGGTCTCTAATCTAATTAATCACGTTTTCCTTATCAACATTTGTTCCTTAAAAATAAATCATGAGACTCTAGTCAATTTACTCATGGGTCAACTGTCAAATAAACATAGTGACCCTACTCAAATCCACCCTATTCCCTAGTCAGGTGAACAGATTTATGCAAGGTGTAAGAATATTAAATATTTTAATAATTATGCTAAGTACGAAAAACACCCACATTAAACTATCAATGGGTTCTTGAAAATGCTACAAGTTAACGGGTTTTTTTTAATTAACATGCATGCCTGGATTGCTTTGAAATACTTTAATATAGAGAGAACACACTGTTCTGTCAATAATAAACATACAATATTCATCACAACTTTAGACTCATTAGAATATGCGGAAATCGTGATACTGTCTCCCTACATAGGATTGAGATTTTCTACTAGGCATGTACTTCCTATTTCCGTTTGTCAATACACTCATTCGACCTTAAGAGATAATAATTGAAATATAAACATTTACTGGGGTATTTCTTTTATTTTAATTCTTATCTGTGAATTAATTTACAATATCTGACGTAATAATAATATTAAAAATCATGAGAGCTAAACGATACTTAGCCAGAAAAACTTCCCTGTAAAAATGACCCATACATAATGGCTATGTGTATCGGTACAACAACAGACTAGCAGAATCAATCCGGTAGATATAGACATATTTAACAGTTGATGACCAGATCGATATATCAATACAGACACGTAATAAATAGATCGACTGTAAGTATATTTTTCTCTCGTCACGGGTTAATCACGAATGTTGTACCACAGAGGCCCGTAATATTGTCTATAAAACACAGGGGACCGTAACATTGTCTATAAAACACAGGGGACCGTAACATTGTCTATAAAACACAGGGGACCGTAACATTTTTGTAACACAGTGATCAGTTATGGTTATGTAACAAAGAGACTGACAATATTGTGTAGCAAATTAAATGGATCGGTAATTATTGTCAACAGACTACATAATCCTCCAAATCAAAAATAGGGTGTGGCTTGATTCAGCCTTATTATTGGCTGCTAATGAGGTCATTGACGTTATATCTATGCTTGTCAGCGATTGGTCAATTGACTTTAGGGAACGCATCACTTTCATCATTTTGCTGCCGTCTTTAAATGCATAGATAAAATTTCAAAAAAAAAATCAAAAAAAGGAATTTAATCTCCATGGCTTCTTTGATGCAAGTAAAAGGCAACTGCTATAAAAGGAGAAAGTGTCGTAATTCGTAAAGCCAATTAACCAATCGCTGATCAGCATATATATGTAACACTGACAACTTCATCAGTAGCCAACCATAAGCCAGCGTCGAGATATATCATTAATAAACAGATCTTCACGACACTACCTTTTCTGTCTTTACTTCCCTACACTTTCCTTTGACTGTAGCGATTACACTAACTCATTCACCCCAAAACTATTTAAGCTGAACTACACCAGTCTTTGATTTGGTAGGATTACAATGAGACGTACGGGATGAATGGG
The DNA here is from genome assembly GCF_002113885.1 of Mizuhopecten yessoensis. NCBI lineage: Eukaryota > Metazoa > Mollusca > Bivalvia > Pectinida > Pectinidae > Mizuhopecten > Mizuhopecten yessoensis. The sequence continues at coordinate 670,911 of NW_018407146.1, read as the reverse complement.
TTAAACCCCATGAAAACATACAGAACAAACATCGGTACATTACGGCAAGAAACATTGTAAACTAAAGACTTCAAAACTAACACACAACTCAAGTAAAGTGTTACAGTGTTACTTACAAAACTTCTGCTAACTGATTTGTTGGCCCTTATGACCTCTTTTGTATCTGTTGGGCCGTTTAGAATCCAACAATAAGCTTAATACTTATAATAAGAAATAAAACTCGTACAACCAAAGGAAGGAAAATGGTCGATCCTACAAAAATTGAAGCAAATGCCACACAATAAAATCAAAACGTATGTTATCTAGCTTAATGAAGGTTGCAAACTAACGTCACCAAGCCACTACTCAAAACATGTTCTCAACTATTACAAAAACAGCAGGATTTTATAAAAAAAAACAAAAAAAACATGAAATTGTAAAGTTTAAGAAAGAAACATACATGTATTATCACGTCGAGGTATCATCGGCGATCATTCTCTTCCCCAGCATAAAGGTCTCGTTCTCCGCCATCTTGTTCATTAAAATATTAGGTATATGAATGTATCACTTGTGTTGTCTGCATTCGGGCAATGACATGATTGAAGTGATGTATCGGCAATGTGTTGGCTCGACCCATTACTATACTGACAGGAAAACGGGGTTATCGAGTGCAAAACATTGCAGGTTATAACTATTTCACTGCAGGGACACTTCTAAAAAGCCCTCGAGTATAGCCCTGATAAACAATGGACACTGTCGTCATACGAGAAATGTCTTAAAGTGGCTTCCTGTTGAGCAAAACGATTGGTTAGCGTATAACCCTATACATCGTCAACAGATGGGCGTCATTCCACTTCCTTGATGAGTGATGACTTAGCAGCGGGTCAGAAAGGATAATGGTCTTTTAGCATGTATATGGCGCTCCTAGTAAGCGATATGTGGTCAGCGAGTATAGGCTACTCGTATCACTGAACAACATCTATAGGATAATGATAGTATATCCATTTTAAAGGTCAACTTAATAATTGACACTCATTGAAATATCGAAAAATATTACTTATCTATATCTGGCAAGTCTACGTAATATCTAATACCTAGAGTCAAATTCCTAAGGTATCGCAAGTACTTCAGAAGATATATCATGAACTATATAGCAAAACCTACAACTGATTATTGGTCATTCAATCATAGCTTGACAAAGGGACACGCTGCAACACGTTTAATGCGTTCTTGTTTGTGTAGAAAGTAAACCTTCGATATTACAACTGCTGGATCTGATGACCCTTTAGTAACTTCTCCTCAGCATGCTCTTGTTCTACAAACCCATACGCCCAAAGCTTGACATGTAGAAATGAACGACCTTACTATTACCCATAATGCAAATCCACGACCCTTTTTCGTGAAGAGGCCTTTAGAAACATCTGAAGACACCTATTACCAATTACAATGTGAATCGCAAGATACAGTGGAAGAATACGTCAGACAATGGGCAAAACAAGAGCAGACTAAATTGGGTTCAGTCTCAGATTGAGTTAAGTCTAGCAGGTTCATCATTCAAAAAGGAATGAGCTGCTTGGAATATAAATTGAAAACAAAACACCAATAGTATTGATCTGCATGATAAGTATTTATATGTGTCTGATTGCAAAGCTTTCCTTAACCTTAATCTTGCATGGAAACACTGTGACATGTCCTGCGTGCAGAAGGGAACTTGTCTTGTTTGATAACCAATCCATCCCTGCTTATACCTCTTTTTCCAATTTCTTAAGTCGATGAACTAGCCACAGTGTAAGCATGCTTCTGTATTACAACCTTTCTGTATACACATTAATGATAACTAAATGGGATGGACCCGTCTCGCGTGTATCGAATTCCGACACTTCATTAGAATCCCGATAAACACAGTGAGTTATGGTTTTACCAAACACTTTGAGAAAGGGATTAGGCACAAGTTATTACAACTAATGAAGGCATTTAGCTGTCACTTTTAACAATTACACATCCTCACAACTTCAACCAGAAACACCCACACACTCATATGACGCCATGTTTGCGATATAACGGCATTATGGTTAATAACAATAGATAATTGGACGACAGGCCATGCGCGGGCGTTTATTATTTTCCCACATCAAACCCTCTTCCATAAACCGGCCTTCGTTCTTTATTTTTTCCAACATTTTCTCACCCTCGTTATATAATCCGCCATACTACACGCACATGCATTGGATATTTCCTGATTATACCACAATTAGAACTTATTGCTGGATTACATAAAGCAATCCACAGGTGTAAAAATATCAATGTTGAAGCCCAACGAAAGTTGAGAATTTCCAAATTGAAGCTATTCTAAATTCTAAGTTTAGAGTATGATTCAAATTTTGGAACAAGATATGCCTTTGGTTAGTGAAAAGGTATTGCAGAGAATTGCATTTACATCTAAGCTAAGTATGTAAAATAGTCACCGTGCGTTCACCAATACTCAAGAAGATATGTGGAAGAGATTCTACGTTTGAAGTTAAAAGTTATTGAAAGAACTTCAGGAAGGCAAAAATCGTTCTGAATAATCCAACGCCGTTTTATCGCTGGCTGACCTGGTTGCTCCGAGCGCAAAGGCATCATCCAAACGTGCCACCAGTATTATTACCTTTAACCAGGCGTACAGTGGTATTGTAGCACTGTAACCCGAAAATAGAACAAATGGAATTGGGATTTTGAATAATACAAAAGACGTTTTGATTGATCTTGAGCATACTCTCCTCAAAAATGTTTCTTCTATCGGAACACTTGAACTTTTCCACCCATTTTCACTTAAATAAATATCGACAATGTGTTGTCTTTAAATAACGAAAGGGGTCGCGGTGGTCAAGTGATTAGTAAAACATCTGACATTCTTTTACCACTTTGTCGCGGGCTAGAAACCTACGTGGGGCAGTCGACAGGTACTGGCCGTAAGTCGATGGTTTCTCCGAAAACTCCGGCTTTCCTCCACCACCAAATCCTGGCACGTCCTTAAATGACCATAGCTGCTAATAGGACGTAACATTTATTGACCTGGTCTATCCCTCCTGAACATGAAATCAATGATATATCAGGCCCTTATTTATTTCATTTCATTTTCATTTGTTTTCATTTCATCATATTTTATTGAATAAACAATAGGATTGAACAGCAGGCTAGGCCTATATAAGTTATCTCCTTAGGTTGACATGACAAAGACAAAGATGAATGAAACGGTTAGAAAGAAAATATTGATGCAAATTATATATAATAAGTAGCATAGATCCCCAGTCTATGTATAGCAGATGGTATAGGGGAGATAACTCCATGTATGTTTCAATTACATATAAATATTTAATTGATATTTTTAGCTATACAATGCTCTTATTAAAAAGTCAATCATAATTCATTAGTAATAGGAAAGCAGTGCCCTAATGATATATTAAACAGAGAAATTGCTACAATTGTATTTTTTGCAAATCATTAGTGCCCCCTGTTCATACCCTGCTGCTGTTGCATGAAGTAGTTAGAAGTATAGAACCATTTAGTATCAATATATATATCATTGGTAGGAGTGATAAAAAGTAAGGGATACAACAACATCAAAATATAAAAAATAAAATGAGGCAATTCAGCTAGAAGATTTTGAAAAGTAGTATATGTGTAAGATGTATTGCCAGTGTTCTATGTGTCAATCTTTCATCCCATCGAGTTTCAGACAAAAAGTCTCTAACGGCCTCTACCGTTCACATATCATCCACTCGAGAAGAATCCAGATTAAACCACAGAACACTAAGCATTCAAACTTAGCACATTTATGTTTTACTTTATTGCACCCATCAGTAAAAACAGCACCCTAAGCTTAATCTTTAGGTGTATAGTATAAACATCAATGTATATATAACAATCAGTTGAATCACATAATGGTTTAAGGACAGTATTTCATCAGTTATGACTATATATAACAAAATTTATAGATTGTTTTGATTAATTAAACAAGTCTTCTTGTGTTGTATATATATTTAAGAACACTATCAAGTATAGATTTATTTTCAGTATTGTTTAACATAGTGTTTCCATTAAGAAGTGTTTTGGTATCAAGATTAACCGGACACACTTCAAAAATCTCATTTATTAAAGTTTTTCTCTCGTCAGTATACATTGGACATTGAAAAGATAATGGGTAGCAGTTTCATAAGCATCACCACACAGACAAGATGGAGACTCATTCAAGTGATCTTTGAACAGATCATAGTTCAGGTTGCTCGCCTCATTTCTCAGTTGACATAAGATTATGTTACCCTTTCTGCTTTCACAATTTTTAAATACATCCGAGATATCATTATTAAAACATATTTCATTATATACATTGGCCTTAAATATTAAGAGTAGGGGAATGTACTGTATCATTTTCAAGTCCATTGAACTTGTTGCACATTATTGGGAAGAAGCTTTTAGCATAGGATTCTGTACGATATAGTGGTGGGTTAAACATTCTTACATTTCTTAGAGTATACCGATCATTTTCTGGGTTATGAATAAGAGGATCAATTATGTCATGGAGGTATGTGGGTGATAAATTGTTAGTTATTTTATACATCTGAATTAGCTTATGGTTCATCATACGATCAGACAGAGATTCCCAGCCTAGTTCTTTATATAGAGTTTGGTGTGATGTACCTTTCCTTAGGCCTGTGATAATCCTTGCAGCTTCTAGTTGTCGGATTCTAATATTTTTTAAGATTGTCAGAGCAGTTGTCCAAGACAATATCTGCATATTCAAGCATTGGACGGATACATGTTGTATATATTTTGCATAGTGATTTCCTATCAATTTTATATTTCAGATACCTAAGCATGTTTATTCTTTTACAAGCCTCTTCATATATTAATTGAACATGGATAGACCAAGTGCCATCTTCAGAAAAAGTTAATCCAAGATGCAATATGACCAACAGGGACGGCCTACTACTACGATGTATGATAATCGTGACGATTTTGATTTTCCGGACGTGTGTTTTCCTTTCTTGATAATTACATCCCTGCCCAAACCCTACAGTGTTTATATGTCTCAGCTGATTCAATAGTCGAGAGCTGTCTCCCAATATCACGCTTTCCATGTTAGATACCGGTTACACATGGACAAACATGTTTCAAGGTCGCCATCATAATCTCGTCGGAAATTATTACATTTCCTGGAATAGCATGACATGAATATTAACGAAATCAATACTTATATTCATAAGTCTGCCCTGTGGTTTCCTTGTAACTGCCGCAGATCCTACCTAATTGAAAGATGTTTCATAAAACTAGGAAACATAGCTTTAATTCATGGCAAGATACATGTATCTGTAATATAATTTGTAAAATATTTAATGATATATTTATTTCGTTCAATGCACAGACAACAAGTTTCTCCTTCAGTTTGTGAAATTTGATCAGCAAGTGTAGGATAATGGTAACATAAATTCGTAGATAGAATTGCCTTGAGTCATTCACAGGGTCACGTTACAAATGTCTGAAATACACATATGCTATACTGATAGGGGTCACAACACACATGTATGTTTATGTGTGTTGTGACCCGTATCAGTATAGCATATGTGTGTAACGTGACCCTGTGAGTCATTTAAAATTCTACCATGATAAGAGAGATAACTCTAGTCAATCACAAAACCTCCGACAACAAGCTGCGATTCGGATTCCTCCACATTCTACAGTATGTCGTTACGTAGATCATTACATTCACCCATATACGAATAATATCACTGTTGTATCTCCCTCTGTTTCCACAGTTCTTCTATACCAGCTGTGCGATATTGATTTAATACCAAAACATGCAGTTCAACATAATCCTGGAAAAGAAGGGCGGAAAACAAATTAAATAATGAATCGAGTCATTTCGGTACATATATAACAACACTAGTACAAACGCTTGCAGCGTAGCCGATTCGACATCTTTACACCTTTGTGTCATCACTATGCACACGCTTCACTAGTCATTTGCCTGATGAAGGTGACAGTGTACATACCGTACGTCAGACAGAAGCTCGTATTTATATGACAGTGCCTGGAAGCTATACTCACAAGAAGTTGTCGTGTAGTTTTAATGTAGTGGCGACGTCGATGTAAGCTGATCCAGCTTCTTGGGACGCATCTTGATACTGTTCTATAATCATGTCCGGTTGTGAGTAACATGTCGGTACACATTTTTGGTGATGATGACGCCAGTGATTGTTTAGTCGAGATGTAAGACTGTTCAGGGAGGGGGCCTCTATAACTATATTTGGGAGAGAGTTCCACAACTACTGTAAAGATATAAATTTATGTATTCTCTATAACTTATCAACAGGGGCGGATCCATGAATTTTGGAAAGATTTGTTTTCCAAGTGTATATTTATAGCGGAAGGTGTGCGGGGGGGGGGGTCCATGGATTTCGGAAAGATTAGTGTTAAGGTATGACTGGCGGAAGGCCCGTGTGAGAGCGCCGAAGTCGTGAAGTGTAAATGCTCTGTGTTTGAATTTTAGTATCTTAAAACATTTAGTTTTTTAAGGTCTTTTTCTGTGGTCTTTTGTTATTTTATTGTATGAGAATATGGATTGATTCTCTGACACCTTGATACAAGTCTGTGATATGCAGAGTAACAAAAATTTGAAACGTGTTATACCCCATCATAATTGGTCACATTTCAAGTGACTCCCTCGCCTTGATCCGCCTGTGGAAATTACTGCAGTCTTTTACCATTTGATATCTAAATCAGTTATTATTTGAATTCTACACCTCTGTGACGCTTATCGCACAAGTGCAGCTACCGTACAAAGGGATGTAAGTGAAATATGTACATGTATGTCACTTGCGTTTCTAAATTAATTCAAAAAGTTTCTCTAGACAGAATTTTCTGTCCTGATGATGCGTCATATGTAGTGAACGAAATTTGGTAGATCATCTCGTCATCCCAGGTCTCCCAACAGTAGCCCAAAATCATTTTGGTTTTTTTTAAAAGATTTTCTGATATAAAAATAAAAAATCGGAAATCGAAAACGTGCAACGCTATTCCAAAAGTGAGACTAATAGAATATTTCACCCCCTTGGGGGCGAGATAGGAGAATCTCAACCCAAGGGGGAAGATTATAAAATTGCCAAACACGAGGCTTTGTCGAGTGTTTGGCAACTTAAGAATCTTTCCCCGAGGGTTGAGATTCCCCTATCTCACCCCCAAGTCGGTGAATGATTCTTTTTCTCTTACGCTGTTCTCCAATTGTGTATCATATACACAATGTAATGATAACGTTACATGCTATAATTGTTGAAGCGACGTCATGCCATTGTTATGATTAGGGGAATCCTCCCGTCTCAACCCTAAGGTGAGAAAAGGAATTATCTTACCCTGGACAGGTGTATCCGCATTTTTACCGGTGTGAGATTTCCTTGTCTCACCCTAGGGTTGAGACGGGGGGATTCCCCTATTCTTAACAATGGCATGACGTCACTTTAACAATACAATGACATAACGTCAACAATCCATCAACGTCACGTCAACCCTGAATTTAGCATGTAACGTTATCATTACATTGTGCATATGATACACAATGAAGGAACAGGGTAAGAGAAAAAGAATCATTCACCCCCTTGTGGGTGAGATAGTGGAATCTCAACCCGAGGGGGAGGATTCTTAAGTTGCCAAACACTCTTTGCCTCGTGTTTGGCAACTTAAGAATCTTTCCCCGAGGGTTGAGATTCCCCTATCTTACCCACAAGGGGGTGAATGATTCTTTTTCTCTTACCCTGTTTTCCCCAATGTGTATCATATATAATGATAGCGTTACATGCTAAATTCACGGTTGACGTGACGTTGATGGATTGTTGACGTGACGTCATTGTATTGTTGCAGTGACGTCATGCCATTGTTATGAATAGGGGAATCCCCCCGTCTCAACCCTAGGGCGGAGACAGATAAATCTAGCACCGGCAAAACGGGAGATAAATCTGTCAGGTGTGGGAGAAAGATAAATCTAGCACCGGCAAAACGGGAGATAAATCTGTCAGGTGTGGGAGAAATCATGGTCTGACTTGTGAGGGTAGGTATGTACGCGTGCATACAGAATTAAAAAAATCCACATGCAACTATTTTAACTAGAACAAAAGAGTGATTTAGTGACAAATAATTGCACGCGCAAGAGAATTAAGAGAAAGTCCATGTCTTTTACACGAAAATAACAAAGGGGCAAACACATCCGTTTATGGAAAATTATCTTGAACTTTTTCTGTCGGAAGATTGGATGGCCGCACGTGCGCTGCCTTGCGATATCTACATTGGAATCAGCATGATTATGACGTCATAAAGTGGTCGGTTGGTCGGGTGGTGCACTGGATAGCGCACTTGCCTTTCACCAAGAAAAGGTATGGGGTCACCTGCCCGACTACATGGGTTTTCTCCGGGTACTACGGTTTCCTCCCACACTAAGATCCCGCGCGCGCTTACATCCGGGCCAACAATAGTGATTTATATAAGTTGAAATAACTTTTTTCATAGTTGTTGTAAAAGAAATAAATTTCATACTATTTATTTATATTGATAAGCTTGCAACGTCAGATTTTCCCGCCAATTCACGACTCTGTATGTGTTGCAGGGGCCGAAATGGCTCAAACTTGATATTTCGTATATTACAACAATACGAAAGTCAATGTTCTAGACTTAAATGTAAACAATCATGTGAAGCTTTCATTATGTTACACGTATGACATAAATATTAGTAGCAATTCGATTTACAGAAAATTCGCAAAATTAGAAATAATTAAGTGAGATTATGCCGGTTTCTATCCTACCAAAAGTAACTATCGTCCTTTTAATAATTCAATATTTGAGTTTTCCTCACCTTTTTCGTGTGAATGGGAAATCCCGCCCAGTCAAATGAAATGCTAAGATCCTAGCACGAAGTTGTAAATAAGACCAAAAATTCCAGGGGTTGTCCATCTTCGCTTGCCAAGTGTTCGCTTCGTATACACTCGAGTGTATACGCAGCGAATACTTCAGTGGCTAACGAAGATGGGGGGTTGTCGGACTTACCCCGGTGCCGAACTTGCCCCGGTCTCCCCTAGCCGTTAAGTTATATGTATTGACAAGATCATGATATGGAACATACACTGATTTGTAAATTATATGTTATTAGCATTAAAAAGCGATTGAAAAAGTAAAAAACTCGGCCAACACCTTTTTTTCTGTGTCCAAAATCTAGTTTCGTTTTAATGCGATGCGGCGAAAGTAAATACTATAAAAAAAATATGTCAAGTTCTAGCTAGGGGAGAGTGGGGCAAGTTCGGCACATTTTTGAAATCGTTCTGGACTGTATGTACACCATTTTGAAAAGACATTATATGCCTTTCATAAAATAATTACATAGGGGCTAACATGTCCAATGTTTCAACCTATTCAAAGTAATCCAAATTCACGACTTTTTATGTGTTGCATTGGCCGAACTTGCCCCGGTCTCCCCTATCACCAGCGACATAGGTAGTGTACCCCATATAGTAATCCCTATAATACAACAGAGACGTATATATTACAGTATATTGTAATATATAAGTCTCTGAATACAATGACAGAACAAAAGGATGGATCCTTCATGCCTGGGATGTGTAGTCCACTAGTACTGTTCATGCCAATTCATGAGCGCGAAAAATTGTGACTAAATTAAGTTTTATTTTTTAGGTTCGGGCAGCACCCTAAATAGATTGCTGTATCCACCCTTTGGATGTTATATATAATACTGTAAGTAAGTTGCAATAACTTTTGTCCAATCCATTTGTCTTTTGTTGCAATAAAATTGATTTAAACTAAAAATATAATACTGTTACCATCTAAGCTAATATCACGGAATTAGAGTATCTAAGTCCGTACTAATATCAATTAATAATGTGATAGGAATGGCCTTTATCAATCATACTTACTACGGACTTCAGATATAATCCAATTCGGTGTTTTTAATCAACAGTCATAATTTTAAAAAAAAACTACCCGTGGTCTGATAGCTTATGATAAGTTGAAGCACGGAATTAGATTAGTTTTAAACAGAATCCTATCATATACATGTAATATCAGTCTCGACTTTAGTGCACGTAATACTATTCCTAATAAACAGGAGAAGGGCGCATTAATGAGTTCTTCATCTTAGAACTATTTTATTTGAGTTTCTAAAATTAGCATCAAATGACGTAATCAACTGGTATGGGAAACCCCAGTTCACGACGGCGCCTTATTTTTCTTTTGGTAAGGTGAAGGTCGCGGAGGCCGCTGACAAATCGAAAGGAACGTGACATCACAGCAGTGCAGACCATTTGCTTTGGGTTTTCTATATGTGCCTTACAAGAATTACTGTTGTATTCTAAGAACCGGCGATTCGATTTATCAGTAACAGTACATCAGGATGCGTTTGTCCTGTGTTTGATCAGGAGAAAGTGGAGTTTACAGGCCTTACGCTGCTAAGGTAAGAGCGTTATATTTAGATTTAGCGGTTCTGTCGTCGCTCACTGTGACCTGCATTCTGGTCTGTTTACACACCGCTATAAATATTACATGTATCGAAAATTCAGTAAATCTTACAGTTGACAAGTGTGCAGACACGCGAGCTCCATTACTGGGGTGAGTAAATTTGACTAACTTCGACCAGACCATCATCAGCATGCAATCAGTTTCAAAATTCTAACCTAACATAGTATTACTTGTTACAAACGTTAGGCCTTACATATGACGCTAATTCTTAAGTAAGAAATATAATACTGGCTCAAATATTAACTTATGTATTAAATATTAGATAAATCAATGTCGTGTAGCATTACCTGTTTTTAGCTTACCTGTGGTTATATTTAGTCTTAAACAATTTCGTTACTTAATTTGTAGACAGGACAAACACCTTATGATCTACCATACATGTACATAAAGTTTAAACACATTTTTTAGAACATTTGTATTTCCTTAGGCTTAGCAGACGATATGATATATACACGGATGCCAAGGTCCATTAATTTTACAGTCATGCTAAACAAAACAAAAGTAGAAGTGGTAGACAACCACTTCAGTCATAGGTGAGGAATCTTGGGGATGCGGTCAATCCTCTATTTACTATCAACACCATATACAGATAAACGGAAGTGGCCAACTCACACACTGACACATTGTCGGGTACTCCTAGGTATAACGCAGACCAAAACGATTCACCTGTAAATTTAACACTTCTGTACATATATAGATTTATAGAGCAGATCTGCTTAAACAGGTGAGTGATTGTATACAAAATATCTACTGACATTTATTCCCAACATGTCTAGATCTACATAGGACATATAGATGTTGTTATCCTTAAATCTTTTAAGATGTTGACGTGAAAAGTCTTAATACCTCTTCCACATATATTAGACTGAAATATATGTACATGTATGTATGATTTGTCTGGAAGTGATGTATTTTATGTAGTTTTATGATAACAGATCATATATATACATGCAATGCAGATCTGAAAAAAACAGATGATCTGTCTTCTACAAACTATACAGGTACATGTACATCCTGTTCAGACTGATACTTACAGAGATGTATAAATGTTATCTCAGTCTTACGTAAAATAGGTTAAAGCACCGTTAAAAGGTAAATAAATATCTTGGTAATCTCAGTGATCTGGATAGCACACTCACATTTCACAATTTTAGATGACACAAGTTCAAACCCCGATCAGATATTAGAAATGGTAAGGGTCGGGATGTGTACTACACATCCCTGGGGTCACCTATATCTCCAGGTACTCTGGTTTTTCTGACAAGAAGACCCCCTGCACCTACTATCTGGGCCAGCAAGATTGAATCTTAATTGTTATTTATATAAGTTGAAATAACTATTTCATAATTGTTGTTCAGTCATTAGAGTGTCAATATTATAAACATCCATTAATATTCATCTTAAGATTTTATTTTTGTATACATAGAGTGAAAATTAACGATCTTGAAACAAGCTTCAGCTTTGTGAACAGTCCTTCTGAATGGCAATTCTGAAACCGAAAAATATATATGAAAATAAAGTAAATTTAAGATCATAACAATCTTTTATCAATACGGGTGTGGAGGGGTGTTTGTTTTAGGATGGTCCGACCCTGATGTTTTAAAGGCGTTACCTTGTACAAAGCGTCACGTAACGTCACCATGCTAATTTTGGCTGGAGGGAATTCCCATTGAATTCCGTGGTAGAATATGCAAACTATAGATACAATGTTGGAGTTTTAATGTCAGGGATCTTTATTGTTAATAATGCCTTCTAGTCAGTAATTTGCCAGGAAAGTGATATTGCAATTTGCATCTTTAATATGGCAAGCATCAACATTCCGTACTAATAATTGATATTCTGTCTTCCTCTCCCTCTCCAACCCCCCAAAAATATTTAAAAATTAGATGGATGCGCGAGTGTCCAAGCATTAAAGCCCAGCTAGGTGTATGCTTACTGTAGCCTTGAGGCTTTTCTTGGTGTGAGCTATGTGTTAGAGAGTTCACCCTGACTCTAAAATACTGATACTTTGGTGTGATACACATCAAGGACTGGAGCTTGAGTGATTCCCTATAAATGATCCATTTGCATTCATGTGAAAATGGTATGTGTGTATCAGATTCAAATTTTGTATAACACTTTCTAGCTTTAGATAAATTTAGCATATGTTTTGTGTGCAGATGTCAGGACATACAAATATCCACATGTTTCCCTATAATGGGCTATATGTATATGTATAGCATATAAGGAAGTTATTGGATGCCATCAAATAGGACAAAAGACAGCTAGGTGATGTAAAAACCTGAAAATCAAGATACAAGATGTATAAACCTATATTAACAAGCCTACGTTGTAGAAGGAGGTGTTCAAATTCACTATAACAGGTGTCCACTATAACAGGTGTCCACTATAACAGGTGTCCACTATAACAGGTGTCCACTATTAACAGGTGTCCACTATAACAGGTGTCCACTATTAACAGGTGTCCACTATAACAGGTGTCCACTATAACAGGTGTCCACTATTAACAGGTGTCCACTATAACAGGTGTCCACTATAACAGGTGTCCACTATTAACAGGTGTCCACTATAACAGGTGTCCACTATAACAGGTGTCCACTATAACAGGTGTCCACTATAACAGGTGTCCACTATAACAGGTGTCCACTATAACAGGTGTCCACTATAACAGGTGTCCACTATAACAGGTGTCCACTATAACAGGTGTCCACTATTAACAGGTGTCCACTATAACAGGTGTCCACTATAACAGGTGTCCACTATAACAGGTGTCCACTATAACAGGTGTCCACTATAACAGGTGTCCACTATAACAGGTGTCCACTATAACAGGTGTCCACTATAACAGGTGTCCACTATAACAGGTGTCCACTATAACAGGTGTCCACTATAACAGGTGTCCACTATAACAGGTGTCCACTATAACAGGTGTCCACTATAACAGGTGTCCACTATTAACAGGTGTCCACTATAACAGGTGTCCACTATAACAGGTGTCCACTATAACAGGTGTCCACTATAACAGGTGTCCACTATAACAGGTGTCCACTATTAACAGGTGTCCACTATAACAGGTGTCCACTATAACAGGTGTCCTCTATATATTGAGGCGTCCAATGTAGCAAGTCAGGGGTGATCTAGAAGAGGTGATCATTATATAGCAAACATCCACTATTATAAACATTTGCCCATTACAACAAAGTGTCCATGTTATTAGTTCAGGAGTCGTACATCAAAGATGTCTGATATTACAGTTGAGTTTGTGCTACCACCTACATCACATCGTGTACATATCCCCACAAGCACCTCCCATATCAGCTGTAGGAGACGTAGGAATACTAGGAACGTGGCTGTGATTCACCTGAAGTGCTATATACTGCCTATGCATATGATCACCTTTCAGGTCAATCTTTCCTGGGATGGTGTGAAAGTTAAATGTAAAAACGTAACGATGTTGTCAGTAGCATAACAATATTGCCACTTTAAATCTGACACTATCTCCAACTTACATTCTCAATGTTGCACCATAAATGAAAACTTAATCACAAAATGCATATTTTAATATTAATGTAACCCCTGACCTGACCTCAAGTGGAATAGCTTTTGTAAAATAAAATTCAATGGTTTGACAAGAGGGGGAACTGAGATATAAAAACTCATATGTTCAGGATCTTAAACTCTTGAGCTTGAATACAGTCATGAGTTGGTTTTATATGTGAATAACAGGAAATAGGCGAAAGGAGGTATGTAAATTTTGTGAAATATTTTTGAAATATAATAAATGTCTTACTTGCAAAGTATCGTATACACAATGTGTATTCATTCTGATGGTAACAGCTAGGGGGTTTCTCAAAAGGGATAATTGAGATTTTCTCAAAAGTGATAATTGAGATTTTCTCAAAAGTGATAATTGAGATTTTCTCAAAATGTATTTTAACTTGTAAAATTCGGTCCTGAAAAGGAGAAGATGAAAAGAAAAGGAAGGAAAAAGGAGAAAAGAAGAAACTGTGGAATCCTACAATGTTGTTGCTCCATCCCACTACAGGAACGTTAAATTGGTTCAGTTGTCGAATTTGAAAATATTAAGGAAATTGTGAATATTTGAATAGTGTCTCAGCAATGAAGTTATATAATTTACCCTGCACAAATAACAGTGTACATTATAAGGTACATGGTAATTTGTAAAGTTCATTAATTTTCACATTAAAATGTTATATTTGAAGGTGATCAGCAAAACAATTTACCATACTAAGGCCAAAAACAAATATGTGTGTTTCCTGTTTCTGCTTGAAAAAATAGGGTCGGTAGCTATAGCTAGGTAATTTAAAAAAAACACCAATTACTGTGCTTTTATAGAGCCAGAGATCTGACTTTAACAGTGCTTGTCACTAAATGCCAGTAAAAACTTAAGGTATCGTAAACACAAAAATCGAGGGTCTGTAGGGAAACTGGAAACACTCATATTTTTTGGGCCTAAGCAATGCATTTGGCATATACAGTACTATAATTCTATTTCTGTATTTTCAGATTTACTTTGCTGATTCGTGATTCTGAGGATTACTTCACACAGAAATCTCATCAACAGACTGAACTGTGACATAATTAAAAAAGTCAATAATGAAATTCCACAAGATTTTGATAGCGATTGCATCAACATTGTTTATATTACTTGTGGTTACGATCACTAATACCAATAGTTTAAACTTGGATGTTGGAAATGCTCACATATTTTCTGGACCAAAGGACAGTTACTTTGGATATTCGGTGGCCTTTGTTAAAAATGGAAAAGGTGAAAAATGGTAAGTAAATGTTAGGTTAAATGTTGTTTATCTTTTCTTTTCTTGATTATAGCATGGAGTTTTAATGTTATTTACTGGACTTACTTACATAGGCAGATCCAAGATGGGACCTTGGTGTTAAAGGTCCACCCCTTTTCTATTTTACAAAGAAACAACTGTACTTTTGTAGATGCTAGAAGTCCCCAATTCCAGCCACTAATTGGGCTTCATCCATTGACTTCCCCTCCCTAAAATATCTTGGATATGGGCCTGTGTGAAAGCGTTTGTTTTCAGTTAGTTTAATTTCATTGTGTTATAAGGGATTCTGTGTTGAGATGTACCACTTAGGATATCAGACATTCAGTGATTGTGCTGACAGATGGAATAAAGGGTAATTTACTAAGACACAACTTTGTAATGCTATAGTTAAACAAATTCTTAAGGATCTCTGTACCACTGCCAGAGTTATAAGTGTACACCTTACAGTAAAGCTTTGTTCTGCTTGACTATAACTTTGATACTAGTTAATCATTTCTAAAATGAAAAACAAAGAAACCTTGCAGAATTTGTATGAAGAAATGAACAAAAACAAATCAACTTCAGTGTTCTAATTGTGTGTAAAAGTGCAAAGGGGATGGACCAGGGCTAGTACCCAGGCCCAGTCATGATGGTACAAAACAAAATTAAGGGGAGGTTATACTCCATGATGTAAAACAAAAGTGGAAATCTTTAATGTTTTACTATAAATGAGACAGGGATCCTTAAGGATGATTTAGGGGGAAAATGAATAATCTCAAAATTCTCTCCGAGTTAACAGTTAAATTGCTTTATTATTTATATCAATTAAACTGGTATACCTACGTTGTTTTATCAGAATTATCGTTCCCTACACCCCATTTTTCAAGCTCCCTAGATGATAATTACAGCGAATACGGTACTTTAAAAATTGTTTGTGCAGAATGTTGTTTGGGTCAGAGTGAGGTACATTGGCCCCCATTTATATATTTGTACCAAAACATTCATGACAATATCAAATATTTATGTCAAAAGGATATATACATGTACCTCTAAATAGTATTTGTCATTGTGAGAGAACAGAATGTTATATATATAGAGAGGTTAAAACAGTTGATGAAGCCATCAAAGCAACCATTGGATACAGAAAAAATCAATCAAAACGACTGTTTCACTGTGACATGCAGCAAATCCTGGGAATGATCTGAGTCATCATTAGTGACATGAAATCTAGTCATAGGCTCAACGGTGGGTTGAGACTCATCATATATAAGTGACATCAAATCTAGTCTTATAGGCTCAATGTTGGTTTGAGACTCATCATATATAAGTGACATCAAATCTAGTCTTATAGGCTCAATGTTGGGTTGAGACTCATCATATATAAGTGACATCAAATCTAGTCATAGCCTCAACAGTGGGTTGAGACTCATCTTATATTAGTGACATCAAATCTAGTCATAGGCTCATTGTTTGGTTGAGTACAGATTAAACTGAAACAGTTTTCAAAGGACTAAATCTGATCCCTAATTTTAATCAAGTTTGTCTCTTCTGGGCTAAATACATCATTCTTCAGAGTGGATTATATAATGTTTCGTACATATTTGTGGTAGCTGGTCGCAGTTAGGCTATTTTTTATATATTTTTTTATTAATTACTATAGTATCTGTGGTCACTGTTGTTAAGGTGAGGATGGTGTGATTGTGATGTCATCATTCTTACTAAGGAGTAAAAGGACTATCCTTAAATCTGATTAATAATCATGATTTTAGAAAGAAAAAATACATAAAAAAACTGAATCTTTATAAAATATCACATATTAAACTACCAATATTGTATTTTTTTTACTTTTTACAAATCAAGAGACTCAGTATTTGAAAATTTGACAAGCTTTTTAAAAATATGTATCAGCAGGATAAAAACTTAACCAGTGAACACTCCACCGTGTAGCCTAGTGTACTCTATTGTATTATAAATGTTGTAAAGTTCTGTAAATGCATTTTTCACATACAAAGGGACCATTGTGTCATACAGAGCAAGGAACAGTAACAAATGTTATGGACTACACTTAAATATGCGGAGAAACAGGATGGGGATAAAAAATCCCTTACCCTGGACAAGTGTTTCCTTGTCTCTTACCCTGGACAGGTGTATCCTTGTCTCTTACCCTGGACCGGTGTATCCTGTCTCTTACCCTGGACAGGTGTATCCTTGTCTCTTACCCTGGACAAGTGTTTCCACACTTTTACCGGTGTGAGATATCCTTGTCTCTTACCCTGGACAGGTGTATCCTTGTCTCTTACCCTGGACAGGTGTATTCTTGTCTCTTATCCTGGACAGGTGTTTCCTTGTCTCTTACCCTGGACAGGTGTATCCGCACTTTTACCGGTGTGAGATTTCCTTGTCTCTTACCCTGGACAGGTGTATTCTTGTTTCTTATCCTGGACAGGTGTTTCCTTGTCTCTTACCCTGGACAGGTGTATCCCCTCTTTTCCAGGTGTGAGATATCCTTGTCTCTTACCCTGGACAGGGGTCTCCACACTTTTACAGGTGTGATATATCCTGATCTCTTACCCTAGACAGGTGTATCCACACTTTTACCGGTGTGTGATATCCTTGTCTCCTACCCTGGACAGGTGTATACTTGTCTCTTACCCTCGACAGGTGTCTCAACACTTTTACCGGTGTGAGATTTCCTTGTCTCTTACCCTGGACAGTTGTATCCGCACTTTTACCGGTGTGAGATTTCCTTGTCTCTTACCCTGGACAGGTGTCTCCCCACTTTTACAGGTGTGAGATATCCTTGTCTCTTGCCCTGGACAGGTGCATCCACCCTTTTACAGGTGTGAGATATCCTTTTCTCTTACCCTGGACAGGTGTATCCACACTTACACTTTTACCGGTGTGAGATATCCTTGTCCCCTACCCTGGACAGGTGTATCCTTGTCTCTTACGCAAGACAGGTGTATTCTTGTCTCTTATCCTGGACAGGAGTTTCCTTGTCTCTTACCCTGGACAGGTGCATCCACCCTTTTACAGGTGTGAGATATCCTTTTCTCTTACCCTGGACAGGTGTCTCCACACTTTTACCGACAGGTGTCTCAACACTTTTACCGGTGGGAGATTTCCTTGTCTCTTACCCTGGACAGGTGTCTCCACACTTTTACAGGTGTGATATATCCTTATCTCTTACCCTAGACAGGTGTATCCACACTTTTACCGGTGTGAGATATCCTTGTCTCCTACCCTGGACAGGTGTATCCTTGTCTCTTACCCTCGACAGGTGTCTCAACACTTTTACCGGTGGGAGATTTCCTTGTCTCTTACCCTGGACAGGAGTATCCACACTTTTACTGGTGTGAGATATCCTTTTCTCCCACACCTGACAGATTTATCTCCCGTTTTGCCGGTGCTAGATTTATCTGTCTCCGCCCTAGGGTTGAGACGGGGGGATTCCCCTATTTATAACAATGGTATGACGTCACTGCAACAATACAATGACGTCACGTCAACAATCCATCAACGTCACGTCAACCCTGATTTTAGTATGTAACATTATCATTACATTGTGTATATATGATACACATTGGGGAAAACAGGGTAAGAGAAAAAGAATCATTCACCCCCTTGTGGGTAAGATAGGGGAATCTCAACCCTCGGGGAAAGATTCTTAAGTTGCCAAACACTCGGCAAAGCCTCGTGTTTGGCAACAAAAGAATCTGCCCCCTAGGGTTGAGATTCCCCTATCTCACCCCCAAGGGGGTGAATGATCCTATTAGTCTCTTACCCTGGACAGGTGTATCCACACTTTCACTGGTGTGATATATCCTTATCTCTTACCCTAGACAGGTGTATCCACACTTTTACCGGTGTGAGATTTCCTTGAGGTGTATCCTTGTCTCTTACCCTGGACAGGTGTCTCCACACTTTTACAGGTGTGAGATATCCTTGTCTCTTACCCTGGATAGGTGTATCCACACTTTTACTGATGTGAGATTTCCTTGTCTCTTACCCTGGACAGGGGTATCCACACTTTTACTGGTGTGATATATCCTTATCTCTTTCCCTAGACAGGTGTATCCACACTTTTACCGGTGTGAGATTTCCTTGTCTCTTTCCCTGGACAGGTGTCTCCACACTTTTACAGGTGTGAGATATCCTTGTCTCTTGCCCTGGACAGGTGTATCCACACTTTTACAGGTGTGAGATATCCGTGTACCTTACCCTGGACAGGTGTATCCACACTTTCACTGGTGTGATATATCCTTATCTCTTACCCTAGACAGGTGTATCCACACTTTTACCGGTGTGAGATATCCGTGTCCCTTACCCTGGACAGGTGTATCCACACTTTTACTGGTGTGATATATCCTTATCTCTTACCCTAGACAGGTGTATCCACACTTTTACCGGTGTGAGATATCCGTGTCCCTTACCCTGGACAGGTGTATCCACACATTTACAGGTGTGAAATATCCTTTTCTCTTACTCTGGACAGGTGTATCCACACTTTTACTGGTGTGAGATTTCCTTGTCTCTTACCCTGGACAGAAGTATCCACACTTTTACAGGTGTGAGATTTCCTTGTCTCTTACCCTGGAGAGGTGTCTCCACACTTTTACAGGTGGGAGATATCCTTGTCTCTTACCCTGGACACTTACCCTGGACAAGTGTTTCCACACTTTTACCGGTGTGAGATATCCTTGTCCCTTACCCTGGACAGGTGTATCCACACATTTACAGGTGTGAAATATCCTTTTCTCTTACTCTGGACAGGTGTATCCACACTTTTACAGGTGTGAGATATCCTTTTCTCTTACCCTGGACAGGTGTCTCCACACTTTTACCGGTGGGAGATATCCTTGTCTCACCCTGGACAGGTGTATCCACATTTTTACCGGTGTGAGATATCCTTGTCTCTTACCCTGGACAGGTGTATCCACACTTTTACAGGGGTGAGATATCCTTGTCTCTTACCCTTGACAGGAGTCTCCACACTTTTACAGGGGGGAGATATCCTTGTCTCCCCCTGGACAGGTGTAAACACACTTTTACAGGTGTGAGATATCCTTGTCTCACCCTGGACAGGTGTCTCCACACTTTTACAGGTGTGAGATATCCTAGTCTCTTACCCTGGACAGGTGTATCCACACTTTTACTGATGTGAGATTTCCTTGTCTCTTACCCTGGACAGGTGTCTCCACACTTTTACCGGTGGGATATACCCTTGTCTCACCCTGGACAGGTGTATCCACATTTTTACCGGTGTGAGATATCCTTGTCTCTTACCCTGGACAGGTGTCTCCGCACTTTTACCGGTGTGAGATATCCTTGTCTCTTACCCTGGACAGGTGTAAACACACTTTGACCGGTGTGAGATATCCTTGTCTCTCACCCTGGACAGTTGTATGCACACTTTTACAGGTGGGAGATATCCTTGTCTCTTACACTGGACAGGAGTCTCCACACTTTTACAGGTGGGAGATATCCTTGACTCTTACCCTGGACAGGTGTAAACACACTTTTACCGGTGTGAGATATCCTTGTCTCTCCCCCTGGACAGGTGTATCCACTCTTTTACAGGTGGGAGATATCCTTGTCTCTTACACTGGACAGGAGTCTCCACACTTTTACAGGTGGGAGATATCCTTTTCTCTTACCCTGGACAGGTGTCTCCACACTTTTACAGGTGGGAGATATCCTTGTCTCTTACCCTGGACAGGTGTAAACACACTTTTACCGGTGTGAGATATCCTTGTCTCTCACCCTGGACAGGTGTATCCACACTTTTACAGGTGGGAGATATCCTTGTCTCTTACCCTGGACAGGTGTCTCCACACTTTTACAGATGGGAGATATCCTTGTCTCACCCTGGACAGGTGTAAACACACTTTTACAGGTGTGAGATATCCTTGTCTCTTACCCCGGACAGGTGTCTCCACACTTTTACAGGTGGGAGATATCTACCAGTATGAGATATCCTTATCTCTTACCCTGGACAGGTGTATGCACACTTTTACAGGTGTGAGATATCCTTGTCTCTTACCCCGGACAGGTGTCTCCACACTTTTACAGGTGGGAGATATCCTTGTCTCACCCTGGACAGGTGTAAACACACTTTTACCGGTGTGAGATATCCTTGTCTCTCACCCTGGACAGGTGTCTCCACACTTTTACAGGTGTGAGATATCCTTGTCTCACCCTAGTGTTGAGATGGGGGGATTCCCCCCATTCATAACAATTGTGTGACATCATGAGGTCAACAATGTTTCAACATCATGTCAACAACGCATTTTACCTGTAAGTTAATCAACATTGTGTTATGTATATGACAGGGACAACAGAAGCATTGTTCCCTTGAGGTTAGATGGGGGATCTCAACCCTCGGGGAAAGATTTTAAAGCTGCCAAATGCTCAGCAAGCCTTGTATCTGTCAACTTAAGAATCTTCCCTCTCAGGTTGTGATTCCCCTATCCCATCCCCAAGAGGGCGAAAGGCTCTTTTAATCCTACATACCATATTAGACGTATTAGTAACCCCCTTGTCTCCAATAATCACCGACCCCTCCCTCCAACTTATGCTGCTGTGGTTAACCTGGACACTTTTGTAACATTAATAAACAACAACACCTTCTTCACCTACAAAATATTGACTGTGCCACCCCTATGTAACTTTAGTAGACTCTTCCATGCATTGATATGGATGAGTCCATTAGGGTCTACAGTGGTGAAAGGGTTAACTGTGTCACAAAACGAAACTAAGGAAGACAGTTTAAATTGAGAGTTGCATGTAATTTTTGACCTCATTTATTTTGTATTAAAGTACTGCATACCAGACACCATTACCCTAGTTGAACTTTTACCCTTTACTTGTAAAGTCTATATTGGCCCAGTGGTCACTTATTTTTGCCTTCATGCATATGGTGTGTATTAATATTCGCTGTCATAGATTAGCCCTTAATTTTATTATCACTTGAGGGTGAAAATAGCAAAAGTTAAACTGCTGCAAAACATTTCCTGGTATAATCACTTAACAAACTATAGTTAAGCTGCTTCTCTTCACAAAAGACAAATTGTAGCTCATTTACAAATCAGTTCTTATTAATTAAACATTTTACAAGTTTTCCGACCAGTGTAGGTCAAATATGGTTCATCATAATCAGAAAATGAAATAGCAAGCGTACATGGTGTGTTTGTAAAAGTCTTAGTGCATGACTAAAGTAAAGTTAAGCAGATGTTATCTGGTATGAGAATACCTATATAGTCTGAACGTCTCCTCCTGGTCATGTATCTGGACTTAAATGTTCAAAAGCTTTATATACAGATTCTTCTTTTCACTTCAGCCTGGTAATTTGACCTCCAACTTTATGAATTTACAATGCAGTAAGCTTTATGACTTTGATGTTTTATATACGGTATGCCAACAATTAGAGTCGTAGAATTTGTTGGTCTAAAGATGGAAACATATCTTCTTATTAACTTAAAGTTTGTTCATAACTTATGATCAGTTATATTACTTGTGTATATATTTAAATATTCTATGTATAAATGAAAGTGAAAGTTGACTATGCTTTACACCTTAGGCTTGAACGGAAATGTATGAAATGTATTCCTGAACTCTATAACCTGTTATTATCTTCAGTGAGCTTTGTCAATTACACCAAGGACCTCTCCAGAGTACTTGTCCTTGGTTTCTTGGTTAGCTTGCTGACATCGAATATACTACCTTACTCTATATTTGTATATTTGTATATAATTTGTTCATGTTCTGCAAGCTCTGTTATCTTTGTGCAAGTTGTCCGATCAATGGCGATCATTAGCTTGTTTGTACCGCGTTTTAGAACGATCGGCTATATTTATCAATAGCTTCTAAGAATTGTTTGTTCAGAAAATTTAGGGAAATTGTAAGCTAACTGTTCTGCACACGGGTGTACATGTGGTATTTTAATGGTTATAACATCCACATGTTTATATCTGTCTATTGGTTGACCTTGACAGTGGGTGGGTCTGGGTCGTAACTTGATGCTTTGTGTTTAGGTGCTACATTGCTGGTGAATTACATTATATTATGGCTGTACATACATATACATAGTATAAGTCAATGTGACCAAATATCCAGGTGGGGATCTTTGTGCGAGAAGGGGATAACATCCCTGACTCCAGAAGCATGACAATTTATGCTTATTTTTTGAACTCCAATGATTACTAAGTATTATGTAAATTCAAAATTGGGTTTGGTTTGGTGTAATTTTGTTTAACATCCTATTAACAGCTTAGGTTATTTTAGGAGGTAAATGCAAGTTTGTTGGGATTCAAAAATAAAAATAGCAGTCTTCAGACAAAATAGTTCATTGTCAAAACGGTTTAAAATATGTCTGAACTATTAGAAGCTTCGCCAAGAAAAGATAGAATTTTCTATGAGGCTTTAATGTAAATATAAGGATTAATTTACCCTTTCACCCCTAGGTAACTTTAGTAAACACTACCATACATTGATCCGGATTAGTCCATTATGATCTACAGTGGTGAAAGGGTTAAAGGGGCTGGTCGGGGAAAAACATACAAAATAAATGGGTCTAAATGCGTTCTCTGGCCTTCCAAAAGTTATACCACGGCAATATGATGGTCAAGATCTGCTTGCAATGTCCAGTTTTGACTGCGTAAATTTAGCGCAGATCTATTTATATATGTCACATGGTTGTTTCGAAAGTGAGACAGGGAAGATAACAATAATAGCACGCCGTCTATCAGCCATGTCGGACTCAACTAGCGGACAAGACAGCAACCCTATACGTAAATAGTTGTTTTCAAAGGTCATATATGATGCAAGTGTAGTATTCCTTCCTATATGTTGTTATATATAACGGTATTGATACCTTGTGCCTGTCATGACTTGTGCATGCATCTTTTTCTTTCGCCGCGATGTTTACATTTGGCCTTTTGATGACCCGCACGCGGTAAAATTACATCACTGATCTGGGTCAATTGAGAGTTTTTGACTGTCAGGTGACGATTTAGGATTTCTTTAATATAATTATAATTTTCACTCTTAGGGAGTGAATTTCAGCAAAATTTGAATCGGTATATTTCATAAGAAGGTATTTTAAACATGTGTATGCCATTTTAGCAAATATGACATTTTTTCCCCGACCAGCCCCTTTAAAATTCACAGTTGTGATGGTATAAAACTAATGTGCTCACAAACATACTTTTACAAGAAGCTTTTCCACAATTCATAGAATATGTTTGTGTGCTATTTACTTTTCAATACCATGATCAATGTGGTGATCTTTGACAGAAGACCATTGAAAAAATGCCATGTAGAACACTTATTTATTTACTTAATAGATGAAGTTATTTATGACGTTTAATTTCTAGTGATGTGTATGATTCAATGACAAGTATACATGTAGTAGTGAGGAAAGCGTTCTGTACAATTGGTGTTCTTTATTAATGCACAACTGTTTTTCTTGATTTAATATAAGCCAGTCTTTTTTCATTAGTATTTGCCTCATTTTTGGGGAAAAAAATACCAATTGGGAAGGGAATTCTTAGGAGTAAACTGTAAATTTTGGTAATTAGATATGAATGTGAAACTTTTTTTTCAATTGGGAATTTGAATGAGGCCCATTTTCAGCACCTAAAAACTCCCCAGAAAAAACACTTGACATCTCTTTGTCAAAGTCTGGTCTTTTGAAAATTTCAGTTAACTCATTCATCCCTGAAATTTCATAATGAACTTTTCCAACCTTTGAAACGGAAGAGATCAAATGTGTCTTCAGGGGTGAATGAGTTAAGGTCTATAAGAAATCAATATTAAATGTACAAAGGCCTTAATTGTGTATGGTGTTTAACTTTTATATTCTAAGACCAGAAATGTTTATAGAACATGCATGCATGTCAATCCTTATATCTATCTGTTCGTTGGGAGCTTTCAATACACATTATAACACAATCTTTGTGTTTCTTTGTCTTATGTGGTCCAGTCTACTAGCTGATACAGACTTGACTACAGGAAGTATATATTAAGGGATTTGTCTCAGTCACATACTTTTGTTCTGTTTCTATGCCATTCTGTGAAAGTGGTCAAGCTTAAGGAAGTTAAGGATTAGACTTTGAACTTCCTTCAGGGGTTTGCAAAGTCTAAACTTAAATTGTGTGTGTGTGTGTATGTATAGAAAATAAAAAAGACTTGACCCTCTCAAGACCTGTAAGACAATTTTTTATCCTAACAGAAAATAACGTATTCACAGATTAACTTGTGTCAGTTTGATTTGCCTGAAGTTACAATGTGTAATCACAGTGTATTGTGTACTCTCTAACCAGACTGTGTATACGTATTGTACTTTAACTTAGCTCTAAGCCAACTAGCCAATACTCAATGAAATTAAAAGTGAAAGTATTAAAACTGTCATATATCACCTGCCCACCCAGGTATAACACACCTGGACTGGGTTGATTGCCTGTGACCAGATACAATGCTACTAACACACTTAACAGATCCATAGTCTTTTTATGCTGGAGAAAAAGATAAATCAATCTTCCCCTCTTCCCTTAAGGGTTCTCACAGGCAGCTGAAATCTGGAAAAAAAACATGTTAAAATTGAGTATCTTGTCATGTTTTGATACATTAAGTGTTAAAATTAATTTAAGACACTAGATTCGTAAATAAACTGCATGTAAGTGCAAGGAAAATATGCACTGAAGTGAGGGTAATTTTAATCCTCAGATTTTAGCCGCCTACATCAGAAGACGGTATAAGGTCTTAAGTAGATATTTCCTGTTTATTAGCTCATCTGGTCTGAAGGACCAAGGTGAGCTTATGCCATACCGTGGCGTCGTCGTCCGTCCGTCGTACGTACGTCCGTCCGTACGTCAACAATTTCTTTAAACGACTTCTTCTTCTTAACCACTGTTTGGAATTAAACTAAATTTGACCGGAAGCATCCCTAGGTGGTGGGGATTCAAAATTGTACAAATAATGGGGCTGACCCCCCAGGGGGCTGAGGGGTGGGGCGGGGCCAAAAGGGGTCAATTTGTTCATATTGCTTTAAGCGACTTCTTCTCTGGAACTAAGAAGTGGATATCAACCATATTTGACTGGAAGCATCCCTAGGTGGTGGTGATTAAAAATTGTACAAATGGTGGGGCTGACTCCCCAGGGGGCTGAGGGGCGGGGCCAAAAGGGGGCAATTTGGCTATATTGCTACAAACGACTTCTTCTGTAGAACCGTGCACTGGATATCAATTGTATTTGATCAAAAGCATTCCTTGGAGGCAGGGATTTAAAATTTTACAAATGGTGTGGCTGACCCACAGGGGGCTGAGGGGCAGGGCCAAAAAGGGTATTTGGCTAACTGCTTTAAGCGACTTCTTCTCTGGAACTAAGAACAGGATATCAACCATATTTGACTGGAAGCATCCCTAGGTGGTAGTGATTAAAAATTGTACAAATGGTGGGGCTGACTCCCCAGGGGGCTAAGGGGCGGGGCCAAAAGGGGGCAATTTGGCTATATTGCTACAAACGACTTCT